>NC_089222.1:129498327-129805572 GCF_963924675.1 Phocoena phocoena
AAGAATGTTGAACTTGAGAATAGAATTGATAAATTTTCATGTTAGAAAGTTCCGTCTTTAGCACTATGAAGGAGAGATTGGCTTAGGGTGAGCAGAGAGCATGCTGCTCAGGACTTAAAGGAAGATCAAGCCAAAGAGGCAATTAGAAAAATCTAGGCTAATAGAATAAGCATATAACTTAGGGCAAGAATTATTGGATGAGTGAAAAACACTTTTAGAAGAAAGATGTTTTAATGTGAAGGAAGGGGAAGAAATTTATAAAGACATCAGGTTATGTTTCGAGCTATTAGAAGGCTACTTGCAGAAATGGCAAGAAGGGCAGAGTTTTATTCATGGCTTTATTCTTTTTTTTGTTTGTTTTTTCCTTAAACATTGATACAATCAAGTAAGGTCCCAGAGCTCTGGTTATTTCTAGTGAAATCCCATCAATTCCTATCCTCCAAACACACAGCTTCATTACCACTATATCTCTAAAAATATAAAAGACTAATTTCATCACACCTTAATTATCTTTTTATGTTACTGCCACAAGACACTCATGATTTCCAGGGTCCTCTTTACCTGGAATCTTATATCTCACCCATAGATGTGGACTGCTTCATATCTGAAACACTAGTTCCTTCTGATGTTCAGACTTAGCAAGCCTCTATCTCCTCAAGATTTTATTGAATATTATTTTCACCTTCTTGCACTAATTGAAATTTTTCTCCTACCTGTGGAAATATATTTCTTAGAGCAGTTTCCTTTTTTTCTCTCACAGTTTTTATAAGACTGGACATAGATGCTAGGTAAGTGTCCTATTTGCTCTTGATAATATCTTCCACCCTATTGTCACTCCTTTCTTTCTCCCAAATTTCCACTTTAAAAACTCATATACAGAAACAGACTCACAGATACAGAGAACAAACTAGTGGTTACCAGTGGAAAAAGGGGTGGGGTGGGGATGGAGACAAGGGAATGGAAGGGGATTAAGAGGTACAAACTACTAGGTATAAAATAATTAAGATACAAGGATGTAATGTACAACACAGGGAATATAACCAATATTTTATAGTCACATTAAATGAAGTATAATCTATAAAAATATCACATCACTATGTAGTACACCTGAAACTTATATAACATTGTAAATCAACATAGTTCAATTTAAGAAACCTCATATACTGCCTAGATCTAATATCATTCTGGGTCACATACCACAGCTCTTACTCTAACTATTTACATATTTTGGTTCACGTTGTCTCTCATTCCATGAAGATGTCTCCACCTGATTTATTTTCAAGCTCTTCAACATGGTTCATTTTATAATTCCTTTTGCTATCAGTATCCATTTAGAAAATTCTTCTATTCTGTAAGTCTCTCAGTTCTTTTACTTCTTCTATAATTACTTTGCTCTCCACTCCAATTCCACTCCCTTGTCTGGAACATATCATCACCAAAAACGATACCAAAATCTCAGACTAAAGAGTCTACTCTCCAATTGCCATCTTCTTTATTCCTTGTTATATCCCAGATTACCTCATCTCCCATGCTTTTTAGTGATGGTCGTCGATTCTTTTCCAAACCTTTCATATCCTCCTCATTGTTTTTCCCTTCTTATGGAGCTCAGATTTCATTATAATCACTTCCTTTTATGTTTTTAAAGTTTATTTATTTATTTATTTTTCTTTTTGGCCATGCTGTGAGACATGCAGGATCTTAGTTCCCGGACCAGGGATCAAACCTGCAGCCCCTGCAGTGGAAGTGCAGAGTCAACTGCTGGACAGCCAGGGAAGTCCCATCACTTCCTCTTATTGATTGATTGATTGATTGATTTAACGTCTTTATTGGAGTATAATTGCTTTACAGTGGTGTGTTAATTTCTGCTGTATGACAAAGTGAATCAGCTATACGTATACATATATCACCATATCTCTTCCCTCTTGCATCTCCCTCCCTCCCACCCTCCCTATCCCACCCCTCTAGGTGGTCACAAACTACCTAGCTGATCTCCCTGTGCTATGCGGCTGCTTCCCACTAGCTATCTATTTTACATTTGGTAGTGAATATATATATGTCCATGCCACTCTCTCACTTCATCTCAGCTTACCCTTCCCCCCTCCTTGTCCTCAAGTCCGTTCTCTACATCTGCATCTTTATTCCTGTCCTGCCCCTAGGTTCTTCAAAACCATATATATATATATATATATATATATATATATATATATATATATATATATATATATATATATATTAGATTCCATATATATGTGTTAGAATGCGGTATTTGCTTTTCTCTTTCTGACTTACTTCACTTTGTATGACAGTCTCTAGGTCCAACCACCTCACTAAAAACAACTCAATTTCATTTTTTTATGGCTGAGTAGTATTCCATTGTATATATGTGCCACATCTTCTTTATCCATTTACCTGTCGATGGACACTTAGATTGCTTCCATGTCCTGGTTATTGTAAATAGCGCTGCAGTGAACATTTCCATCACTTCCTTTTATACACCCTCAGCTTACTCACCAAACGTATTCTTTATTATGTTTTCTTGAAGAAAAAAATAAATAAATAAAACCTGGTCAAATCTAACATTATTTCTAGTCAATGGTCACATCCAAAAAGATGCCTGTTGCTGCAAAATATGCCAACTGGATTTATGTTAGTGCATGAACATTAATTTCAAGAACATCCTTAGTGTTTCAGGGCAGTCCAGTGACATTCTCCTACTGGGTTCACCCAGAACCCCTTACTGTCCTAAACGACTATTGGGAACTTCTCTGTTCTAGCATTCCTTCCCTCCTCCCTGTTTCTCACTAACATGCTCACATGATGACATTGTAACAGGTTTCTTGGTGAAATATGTGAATTCAGAAGTAAAATTCTATAAGCGCACACCATTACATCCACTAACTCACTGCAGTTTTGGTGTTTTCTCCTATTCCTGTGAAAGAATATTTCATATTCCTTTCTATGACTGGCCATCCCACTTATGTGATAGAGATCATCCACTCTTACCTATTCAAGAACACCACTTCTGCAACGCCCCTTCCCTTTCCTGCATCTCTACTTTTTATCCCGTTAATCTAATCATTCTCTTAACCATTAAATCATTGTAATACTTCACACATCTTCAAAACAAAGCACAACAAAATCACTCTCTTTACCCTATGTATATTACTGACTATGCTTTATTTCACTACTCCTTTTAATTACAAAACTTCTAAAAAAGGTAGTCATTAACTGATGGATTTTTTTTCCTTCTATTTTTTCTTTAACATATTCCAAACTGGCTAGCATTCCACATTTTACTGTAACCATCTTAACAGAGGTATAATGTGGACAGTGGTGAATTTCTTGTTTCCATCAAGTAGAAATGCTCAGAGTTTACCTTACTCAAAATGTGAATTGCAGGGAGACCTTGAAGATGGCGGAAGAGTAAGACGCGGAGATAACCTTCCTCCCCACAGATACACCAGAAATACATCTACACGTGGAACACCTCCTACAGAACACCTATTGAAGGCTGGCAGAAGACCTCAGACCTCCCAAAAGGCAAGAAACTCCCCATGTACCTGGGTAGGGCCCCAAAAAAGAGAAAAAACAGAGACAAAAGAATAGGGACGGCACCTGCACCAGTGGGAGGGAGCTGTGAAGGGGGAAAAGTTTCCACACACTAGGAAGACCCTTCACGGGCGGAGACTGCAGGAGGTGGAGTGGGGAGCTTCGGAGCCGCGGAGGAGTACACAGCAACCCGTGCGGAGGGCAAAGCGGGGAGATTCCCGCACAGAGAATCGGTGCCGACCGGTACTCACCAGCCTGAGAGGATTGTCTGCTCACCCACCGGGGCGGGCGGGGCTGCGAGCTGAGGCTCGGGTTGCGGCTTGAACATAGCCTGAAGGGGTTAGTGCACTACGGCTAGCCGAGAGGGAGTCTGGGGAAAAGTCTGCACCTGCCGAAGAGGCAAGAGACTTTTTCTTCCCTCTTTGTTTACTGGTGCGCGAGGAGAGGGGTTTAAGAGTGCTGCTTAAAGGAACTCCAGAGACGGGCGTGAGCCACGGCTAAAAGCGCTAACCACAGAGACAGGGGCGAGCCGCGGCTAAAAGCGCGGACCCAAGATACGGGAGCGAGCTGCGGCTAAAAGCACGGACCCCAGGGATGGGCAGGAGACGCTAAGGCTGCTGCTGCCTCCACCAAGGGGCCTGTGTGCGAGCACAGGTCACTCTCCACACCCCTCTTCTGCGGAGCCTGTGCATCCTGCCACTGCCAGGTTCCCGGGACCCAGGGACAACTTCTCCGGGAGAACGCACGGCGGGCCTCAGGCTGGTGCAACGTCACTCCGGCCTCTGTCGCCGCAGGCCCGCCCTGCACGCAGTGCCCCACCCTCCCCCCCCCAGCCTGAGTGCGCCAGAGCCCCCGAATCAGCGGCTCCTTTAACCCCATCCTGTCTGAGCAAAAAACAGATGCCCTCCAGTGACCTACACGCAGAGGCAGGGCCAAATCCAAAGCTGAGCCCCAAGAGCTGTGCGAACAAAGAAGAGAAAGGGAAGTCTCTCCCAGCAGCCTCAGAAACAGCAGATTAAAGCTCCACAATCAACTTGATGTACCCTGCATCTGTGGAATACATGAATAGACAACGAGTCAACCCAAATTGAGGAGGTGGGCTTCGAAAGCAAGATCTATGATTTTTTGCCCTTTTCCTCTTTTTGTGAACGTGTATGTGCATGTTTCTGTGTGAGATCTTGTCTGTATAGTCTTGCTTCCATCATTTGTCCTAGGGTTGTATTCCTCCATGTTTTTTTTTTTTTCTTAATAATTAATTTTAATAACTTTATTATACTTTACCTTCTTTCTTTCTTTCTTTCTTTCTTTCTTTCTTTCTTTCTTTCTTTCTTTCCTTCCTTCCTTCCTTCCTTCCTTCCATCCTTTAGACAACAAATCATCCCAAATTGAGGAGGTGGTCTCTGAGAGCAAGATTTATGAATTTTTCCACTTTACCTCTCTTTGTGAAGGTGTATGTGTATGCTTCTGTGTAAGATTTTGTCTGTATAGCTTTGCTTCCAACACTTGTCCTAGGTTCTATCCGTCCCTTTTTTTTTATAAGTATTTTTTAATTCAATAACTATTATACTTTATTTTATTTTACTGTATCTTCTGGCTTTCTGACTTTTTTCCTTCTTTCCCTCCTTCCTTCCTCCCTCCCTCCCTCCTTTCTTTCCTTCTTTCCTTCTTTGCTTCTTTCTTCCTTTCTTTCTTCCTTTCTTTCTTTATTCCTTCCTTCCTTCCTTCCTTCCTTCCTTCCTTCCCTCCCTCCTTTTCTTCTTTCTTTCTTCATACTTCTACTAATTCTCTCTACTTTCTCTCCCTTTTATTCTGAGTCGAGTGGATGAAAGGCTCTTGGTGCTCCAGCCAGGAGTCAGGGCTCTGCCTCTGAGGTAAGTGAGCCAACATCAGGACACTGGTCAACAAGAGACCTCCCAGCTACACATAATATCAAATGGTGAAAATCTCCCAGAGACCTCCATCTTAACACGAACACCCAGCTTCACTCAACGACCAGCAAGCTACAGTGCTGGACAACCTATGCCAAACAACTAGCAAAACAGGAACACAATCTCACCCATTAGCAGAGAGGCTGCCTAAAATCATAATAAGGCCACAGACACCCCAAAACACACCACCAGACATGAGCCTGCCCACTAGAGAGACAAGATCCAGCCTCATCCACCACAACACAGGCACTTGTCCCCTCAACCAGGAAGCCAACACAACCCACTGAACCAACCTTAGCCACTGGAGACAGACATCAAAAACAGCAGGAACTACGAACCTGCAGCCTGCAAAAAGGAGACCCCAAACACAGTAAGATAAGCAAAATGAGAAGACACAAAAACACACAGCAGATAAAGGAGCAAGATAAAAATGCGCCAGACCTAACAAATGAAGGGGAAATAGGCAGTCTATCTGAAAAAGAATTCAGAATAATGATAATAAGAATGATCCGAAATCTTGGAAATAGAATGGACAAAATGCAAGAAACAGTTAACAAGGACCTAGAAGAAATAAAGATGAAACAAGCAATGATGAACAACACAATAAATGCAATTAAAAGTACTCTAGATGGAATCAATAGCAGAATAACTGAGGCAGAAGAACAGATAAGTGACCTGGAAGATAAAATAGTGGAAATAAATACTGCAGAGCAGAATAAAGAATAAAAAGAACTGAGGACAGTCTCAGAGACCTCTGGGACAACATTAAATGCACCAATATTCGAATTATAGGGGTTCCAGAAGAATAAGACAAAAAGAAAGGGACTGAGAAAATATTTGAAGAGATTATAGTTGAAAACTTCCCTAATATGGGAAAGGAAATAGTTAACCAAGTCCAGGAAACACAGAGAGTCCCATACAGGGCAAATCAAAGGAGAAATACACCAAGACACATATTAATCAAACTGTCAAAACTTAAATACAAAGAAAACATATTAAAAGCAGCAAGGGAAAAACAACAAATAACACACAAGGGAATCCCCATAAGGTTAACAGCTGATCTCTCAGCAGAAACCCTACAAGCCAGAAGGGAGTAGCAGGGCATACTGAAAGTGATGAAGGAGAAAAACCTGCAACCAAGACTACTCTACCCAGCAAGGATCTCATTCAGATTTGATGGAGAAATTAAAACCTTTACAGACAAGCAAAACCTGAGAGTTCAGCACCACCAAACCAGCTTTACAACAAATGCTAAAGGAACTTCTCTAGACAAGAAACACAAGAAAAGGAAAAGACCTATAATAACGAAGCCAAAACAATTTAGAAAATGGGAATAGGAACATACATATTGATAATTACCTTAAATGTAAATGGACTAAATGCTCCCACCAAAAGACACAGATTGGCTGAATGGATACAAAAACAAGACCCTTATATATGCAGTCTAAAAGAGACACCGTTCAGACCTAGAGACACATACAGACTGAAAGTAAAGGGATGGAAAAACATATTCCATGCAAATGGAAAACAAAAGAAAGCTGGAGTAGCAATTCTCATATCAGACAAAATAGACTTTAAAATAAGGACTATTAGAAGAGACAAAGAAGGACATTACATAATGATTAAGGGATTGATCCAAGAAGATATAACAATTGTAAATATTTATGCACCCAACATAGGAGCACCTCAATACATAAGGTAAATACTGACAGTCATAAAAGGGGAAATCGACAGTAACACATTCATAGTAGGGGATGTTAACACTTCACTTTCACTGATGGACAGGTCATCCAAATAAATAAGGAAACACAAGGTTTAAATGATACATTAAACAAGATGGATTTACTTGGAATTTATAGGGCACTCCATCCAAAAACAACAGAATACACATTTTTCTTAAGTGCTCATGGAACATTCTTCAGGATAGATCATACCTTGGGTCACAAATCAAGCCTTGGTAAATTTAAGGAAATTGAAATTGTATCAAGTACCTTTTTCCAACCACAACGCCATGAGACTAGATATCAATTACAGGAAAAGATCTGTAAAAAACACAAACACATGGAGGCTAAACAATACACTACTTAATAATGAAGTGATCACTGAAGAAATCAAAGAGGAAATAAAAAAAATACCTAGAAACAAATGACAATGGAGACACAATGACCCAAAACCTATGGGATGCAGCTAAAGCAGTTCTAAGGGGGAAGTTTATAGCAATACAAGCTCACCTTAAGAAGCAGGAAACATCTCGAATAAACAACCTAACTTTGCACCTCAAGAAATTAGAGAAAGAAGAACAATAAAACCCCAAAGCTAGCAGAAGGAATGAAATCATAAAAATCAGATCAGAAATAAATGAAAAAGAAATGAAGGAAACAATAGCAAAGATCAATAAAACTAAAAGCTGGTTCTTTGAGAAGATAAACAAAATAGATAAACCACTAGCCAGACTCATCAAGAAAAAAAGGGAGAAGACTCAAATCAATAGAATTAGAAATGAAAAAGGAGAAGTAACAACTGACACTGCAGAAATAAAAAAAAATCATGAGAGATTACTACAAGCAACTCTATGCCAATAAAATGGACAATCTGGAAGAAATGGACAAATTCTTAGAAATGCACAACCTGCCAAGACTGAATCAGGAAGAAATAGAAAATATGAACAGACCAATCACAAGTACTGAAATTGAAACTGTGATTAAAAATCTTCCAACAAACAAAAGCCCAGGACCAGATGGCTTCACAGGCGAATTCTATAAAATATTTAGAGAAGAGCTAACACCTATCCTTCTCAAACTCTTCCAAAATATAGCAGAAGAAGGAACACTCCCAAATTCCTTCTACGAGGCCACCATCACCTTGATACCAAAACCAGACAAGGATGTCACAAAGAAAGAAAACTACAGGCCAATGTCACTGATGAACATAGATGCAAAAATCCTCAACAAAATACTAGCAAACAGAATCCAACAGCACATTAAAAGGATCATACACGATGATCAGGGGGGGTTTATTCCAGGAATGCAAGGATTCTTCAATATACGCAAATCTATCAATGTGATAAACCATATTAACAAATTGAAGGAGAAAAACCATATGATCATCTCAATAGATGCAGAGAAAGCTTTTGACAAAATTCAACACCGATTTATGATAAAAACCTTGCAGAAAGTAGGCATAGAGGGAACTTTCCTCAACTTAATAAAGGCCATATATGACAAGCCCACAGCCAACATCATCCTCAGTGGTGAAAAACTGAAAGCATTTCCACTAAGATCAGGAACAAGACAAGGTTGCCCACTCTCACCATTCTTATTCAACATAGTTTTGGAAGTTTTAGCTGCAGCAATCAGAGAAGAAAAGGAAATAAAAGGAATCCAAATCGGAAAATAAGAAGTAAAACTGTCACTGTTTGCAGATGACATGATGCTATACATTGAGAATCCTAAAGATGCTACCAGAAAACTACTAGAGCTAATCAATGAATTTGGTAAAGTAGCAGGATACAAAATTAATGCACAGAAATCTCTGGCATTCCTATATACTAATGATGAAAAATCTGAAATTGAAATCAAGAAAACACTCCCGTTTACCACTGCAACATAAAGAATAAAATATCTAAGAATAAACCTACCTAAGGAGACGAAAGATCTGTATGCAGAAAATTATAAGACATTGATGAAAGAAATTAAAGGTGATACAAATAGATGGAGAGATATACCATGTTCTTGGATTGGAAGAATCAACATTGTGAAAATGACTCTACGACCCAAAGCAATCTATAGATTCAATGCTATCCATATCAAACTACCACTGGCATTTTTCACAGAACTAGAACAAAAAATCTCACAATTTGTATGGAAACATAAAAGACTCCGAATAGCCAAAGCAATACTGAGAACGAAAAACGGACCTGGAGGAACCAGGCTCCCTGACTTCAGACTATACTACAACGCTACAGTAATCAAGACAGTATGGTACTGGCATAAAAACAGAAAGATAGATCAATGGAACAGGATAGAAAGCCCAGAGACAAACCCATGCACATATGGACACCTTATCTTTGATAAAGGTGGCAGGAATGTACAGTGGAGAAAGCCCAGCCTCTTCAATAAGTGGTGCTGGGAAAAATAGACAGATACATGTAAAAGTATGAGATTAGATCACTCCCTAACACCATACACAAAAATAAGCTCAAAATGGATTAAAGTCCTAAATGTAAGACCAGAAACTATCAAACTCTGAGAGGAAAACATAGGCAGAACACTCTATGACATAAACCACAGCAAGATCCTTTCTGACCCACCTCCTGGAGTAATGGAAATAAAACAAAAATAAAGAAATGGGACCTAATGAAACTTCAAAGCTTTTGTACAGCCAAGGAAACCATAAACAAGACCAAAAGACAGCCCTCAGAATGGGAGAAAATATTTGCAAATGAAGCAACTGACAAAGGATTAATTTCCAAAATTTACAAGCAGCTCATGCAGCTCAATAACAAAAAAACAAACAACCCAATTGAAAAATGGGCAGAAGACCTAAATAGATATTTCTCCAAAGAAGATATACAGTGCCAACAAACACATGAAAGAATGTTCAACCTCATTAATCATTAAAGAAATGCAAATCAAAACTACAATGAGATATCATCTCACACCAGTCAGAATGTCCATCATCAAAATATCTAGAAACAATAAATTCTGGAGAGGGTGTGGAGAAAAGGGAACACTCTTGCACTGCTGGTGGGAATGTGAATTGGTTCAGCCACTATGGAGAACAGTATGGAGGTTCCTTAAAATACTGCAAATAGAACTACTATATGACCCAGCATTCCCACTACTGGGTATATACCCTGAGAAAACCAAAATTCAAAAAGAGTCATGTAGCAAAATGTTCACTGCAGCTCTATTTACAATAGCCCGGAGATGGAAACAACCTAAGTGCCCATCATCGGATGAATGGATAAAGAAGATGTGGCACATATATACAATGGAATATTACTCAGCAATATAAAGAAACGAAATTGAGCTATTTGTAATGAGGTGGATAGACCTAGAGTCTGTCATACAGAGTGAAGTAAGTCAGAAAGAAAAAGGCAAATACCGTATGCTCACACATATATATGGAATTTAAGAAGAAAAAAAATGTCAAGAAGAACCTATGGGTAAGACAGGAATAAAGACAGAGACCTACTGGAGAACGGACTTGAGGATATGGGGAGGGGGAAGGGTGAGCTGTGACAGGGCGAGAGAGAGTCATGGACATGTACACACTAACAATTGTAAGGTAGATAGCTAGTGGGAAGCAGCCGCATGGCAGAGGGATATCAGCTCCGTGCTTTGTGACTGCCTGGAGGGGTGGGATAGGGAGGGTGGTAGGGAGGGAGACGCAAGAGGGAAGAGATATGGGAACATATGTATATGTATAACTGATTCACTTTGTTATGAAGCAGAAACTAACACACCATTGTAAAGCAATTATACCCCAATAAAGATGTTTAAAAAAATAAAAAATAAAATAAAATAAGTATAGGGGTGGAAATATCCAGACCCCACGATAGCTAGAAAAAAAAAAAAAATGTGAATTGCATTTCCAACATTAACCCTTATTTCCTCTTTCTTGAAAAACCTCCTTAACTTGGCTTCCAGGTACCAATTCTTTCTTTATTTTCCTACATTTCACTGTCCTTTTACTGCTGCATTCTCATCTTTCTAACATCCAGGTGTTAGTGTGTCTCAGAATTCAGACAGACATCTGACATTACCTATTTATAATCACCTCCTCAGTGTTTATTTAATACCATGAATCTTAACATCGTATGAATCTTAACATCTAAGTTCTTTCTCTTATTTATTACATACAACTAGGATCTCTCCTGTGAATGTCAAACCCATATTTAACTCTCTATGAGACCCTTGTACTTGGTTGTCTAATAGATACCTCAAGTTCATCCTCTACAAAATCAAACTCTGAATGGATGTTCCCTCTCAAACTTGTACACCCTATAATCTTCCCCTTATCATACTCTATTCTCTCAGTTAATCAAGTCATTCTTCTACTCCATTCCAATTAGAACGTGGACTCTGACTTTTTTGCTCATGGCTCTTTTATAACAAAAATAATATTTGACGTATAGAAGATCTTCAATAAATAACTACTGAATGAATGGATAAAAGAATGAAAATAAGAGGAGGGAGATGAATTTGGCTTTGGATTTTAAAAAAAAATTTTTATTGGAGTATAGTTGCTTTACAATGTTGTATGAGTTTCTACTGTGCAGCAAAGTGAACCAGCTATACGTATACATATATCCTCACTTTTTTGGATTTCCTTCCCATGTGATTAGAGCATCCTGTAAAGTGAAAATTTTATAGGCAATTTAATATTAAGTCATTGTGATGCAGATAGTAGCTCAAACAAATAAAATGGTAAGACTTATTTCAGGAAAGTGTGAAAATTGAGGAGAGGAAAACAAAATTAAGGACAAAATTTTAAGGAATGACAACTTTCAAGCCTTGGGGAGAGATAATAGTGGTTGAAAAAGAGAAATAAATGATTAGAGACACATAATGAATATGTGTGATTAAAATCAGAGGAAATAAGAAAGGGATTGCAAAATTGTCCAAGAGACAAGTTAGATAAGAACTTGAATTGACAAAAAGAGGGTCCTTGGACAGATATTTAAGGCAGATTTAGAGGAATTGTTAGAGTGAAAGCCAAGTTACAGCACATGGAAGATTCGATGGGAAAGAAGGAGGTAGAAACTCTGAGCACAGATTGTGGCTCTATTACTCTTGGCTGTTAGAGGAAGAAGAGGTTCAGAAAGGTGGTCAGGGAGTAAGAGACTGCAGTTTTCTCTATTAATATGACAGAAAATCTACATTTGCCAGGAAAAGGAGACAGCAATTAAGGAACATATGAAGAAATACAAGAAGATAATGTATGGAATGATGCTCTGGAAAAGAGAGAGTATCTACAATTCTAGTATCAATACAATGAATATCAATAAGAATATTTATTTTATTGAAATTTACCAAATGTTCTCTTATTATCAGTTTTTTTATGGAACTGTTAGTCCTGAGTATTATTAAAGAACAAGTCACTTCCTTAAAGGACCTCCTTTACTAAAAGTTTTAAATAAGGTGATGTGAAAAAAAAGACATAATGTATATTAAAAACATCGTCTTTGCCATGAGAGATAACTAGCAGAAGAAAGGCAGTTATCATTTTCTTGTTGCAGTCTGCACGTTCTCTGCCTATGAGAAAACTAAGGGGGAGCAAAACTCTTATTAAAAGGCTCACACTGTGTACCTGTTCATTCTTGGTTGGAGCAGTAGTGAAGTTTCTGGCTCTCCTCCCCATTATCTTTCCATGACTAAGTAAAGATATCCCCAGTGAAAGGAAACTTTAGAATCGGCTGAGAATTCAACTTCACACTGGTGGATTGTAGTTACCAGAGTGTATCATTGAGGGCACATAGAATTTAATTCAATCCACAAAAAGACTAATGATAGAAAACACAAAAAATTGGAAAGTTTTACTTGCAAACAACAAATGACCTCTTGGCAAAGAGAAAACTTACCTCGCTGGTCACAGCAAGAAAGGTCCTAGAGATTGAAATGTTGGTTCAATAACTAAGCACTGAAGTCACTTCTTTTGGCTTGAAGCATAAATAGAACTCCAAAGGAGAGGAAAGACAGGTTTCCCCTAACATTTGCGGGATCTTGGCAATAGTGCAAATGGAGGTTCCCATACCATGTAAATATTTAATACATTTTCTCACCAATTATTCCCTATGTCATTTAATCTTAACCCTGGCCTCACACTTAAAATCTTCTGAAGAGCATTTAAAAATACTTATGCCTGAAGCTTTTGACCCACTGATACTTAGATTTGTTGTAGATGAATTCTTAGGTCTTAGTATTTTATTATAAGCTTCTCAGATAGTGCTAGTGTGCCTCCAGGGTAAAAATATTCTGGTAGAATAATTAGAAAGTCTTCTGTCTCATGATCTATTGATAAGATGAAACATCTAAATTCAGACTGTGGAATATTAGCACACCAAAAACTTCTCATCAAGCTTCTGTCTTTGGCTAGAGGTATTTTTGGTCACTTTTAAACTTTGTAAAAAGTGACGTTGGATAAAGAGTGCAAATCTGTGAGGGGAATAAAGAAACCTAAATACCTGTCCAAGGATGTAGTTTTTTAAAACATCAAGAGGCTCATGAAAACATTTTGAAGGACATTTGCAGATTGTAATCTTTTTGACCAGTGTGCGTGCAATTTGGTTCACGTACACTATAGATGACAAAGATGAATACTTTATGGTTCTAAATTTTCCAGAACAACTAAGTAATCCACCTGAATAACATGAATGCTTTGAATAGATCATTCCATGCTGAGATTTAAGTTTATTTCTCCTAACATGGAGAATTATCTATATTTCTTATTCCAGGATAAGCATTCAACAGTGTAGTAAAGAAAATATCCTGTAGCTAGTGCTTGTCTCAGCCATTTTTTTCAAAATGTAGTAGTGAAACTTGTAATTTTTTAAAGATGCATTGTAATCAACCAATTCAATATTTTGTTTGAGTAACTGGTGTATAGAAAGAAAGATGCTAGGGAAAGACATACAGCATAAACATTAATGCATGTTCAAGAACAGTGCATGAGTTAAATAAGGTAAAGCAATAGGAAACAAAAGAAAAATTACAATGCACTTCATGACTGACTCACGTGTTCTAAAAGGCTGTATTACAAATGTAGATGAAGGAAAGTGTAAGAGTGTAATAGAGATTTCAGTAAGTTTTGAAATATGGATATGATATTGCAGAAAGGAGAGAGAATGGCCAAGAGAATGACAATGTGTAAGTTTTGGAAAGACAATGAAAAAGAAATCTATGAATTAACTACAGGAAGTTACAGAGATCAGTTGTCAAGAAATTAGGTTTTTCTATAGAAGACTCTTAGGGGGCAGAGGAGGGGAAAAATGGTCAATGACATGAGAAGTCAGAGGAAGATCATACAATATATTGAATGGAAGCTAAGAAATTTATCTGATCATGTGTGTTTTAAGCTCTAAAAAGTCATTGAACCATTTTGAGAAGGGAATAATTACTGCAAGTAGTAAGTTTTAACTAAAAACTTGGAGCAGAGGAGATACTCAAACTTTACCATAAAATTTTTCTGACTTCTCTGATGAACGTTGTACTTTTTTGCTTTGAGGTGAACTTGTAGAGTTAGAATATGTACATTCTTTGAAGAGGAACTTAAAGGATCTTGTGTGAGAATGACTTCAATTCCTTCTTTGGGTCACAACTGAAATAAAGCACTCTAAAAAGGCTATGACATTGTTTTCATTTGGTTCCAAAATAGCTTCCTAATGCCAACATTCCAAGGTTATACCAGAACAAGGTAATTTATTCAAAACACTAAATTTTACAGTAACATTTTCATTATTTTATTCTGAAATCTTAGACTATATTTTCTCACAATATTTCTTTTTCTCTAGAATGATTTTCAAACAAATGTCAGTAAGAAATAATGTGTGGGTTGTCTTTTAAGGTCTCCTTTCTCAAAACTCTTATAAAAGATGTTCTAGGTTAGCAGCACTTGGTCTAATGGTAACTTTGTAAGGTTCTTCCTCAGAGTAGAGAAGTAAAAAAAAGTCATCAGGAGACAGAGCAGAATTAAATGCTGACTTCTTTCTTTGAAACAGGTAATGGTCATTTTTATTCTGGAAGACTTTAACATAAGCTATTATTTCTGACAGAGAGAAAATATGAGGGGTTATTTGAAATACTTAAGGACCAGCAGCATAGGTGGATGTTGCATAGGAACCTGTTAAAAGTGTAAATTATCTTACCTCAACCCAGACCTAATGAATAAGAACCCATACTTTGAAGGGTCCAGAGGTGACTTGTATGTACATTCATATTTACACAAAAGTTTGAGAAGGTTGTCCTATGCTAGTCGATGTGTAAGTATATGAACAATTTTCTTTCTGGTAGCTAATGAGAAGGAAGAAATCTTGCTCTTTGCAATACCTTCTAGAACTCTCTCTTCTCTCTGTATTAGTGCAAAGAAGCATATACCATATCCCACAAGGTTATTGGCAGTTATCTTGGGAATACACTGGGGACCTTGCCTTAGGATAACGCTTACACTGGAATCTAGAATGGTAAGAAAGGAAAAGGAGCTCAGTAACATCACCTCAGGGCATTTAATATTGTGAAACAATATGTTCTCTTGGTTATTAGAGACAAATCGAATTCTGTTCCTTCCAACTAAAGGCACATGTTAGTTGATATGTCATTGAAACGTTTACTTAAAAAATAGATAATTTTTAAATATTAGGGTCTAAATTTCTGTAGAAAATTTTAAAGAAAATATAACACTAATGCACTGGTAATCTGTGCAAGAACATTTGAATATTTGTTTTTCTTTCATTTTGGGAGGAATAATATTTTGAACTACTTACTAATATATAACTATTTTTCCATTTCTCACACTCATATTTTCTCATGCTTGTAGCCTTCTCCAGTTCAGACAGTGAGGGTATCCTGTATTCACTAACCTCAGGGAAAGTTTATTACTTACTAGAGAAATAGAAAGTTCAGAAATACCTTCTTATGGAAAAATATCTTAGGGAAAAATAATCAAACATTATTTTCTGATTCAGAACACATTTTGGCTGCTAATAGCCACCAATATCTCCAGCCTGGCAGACACCGAGAGTCATGAGTTCTGAAAGCAAAGGAGTTTTATACGTTTATAAATTTTACACTTAGCATTATTTTTTCTTTTTATAAATTTTATTTTGAAATATAGTTGATTTACAATGTTGTGTTAGTTTCAGGTGTACAGTAAAGTGATTCAGTTTGAGCTTTATTTTTATATTTGTACACTATTAATTTAGTTTTTTAAAAATATTCTTTCACCACTATGTTTACATCATAACTGAATTAAAGTATTGGAATGTTCAAAATATTAAAGTAACACTACAGTGCCTTGGGTAAATCTTTCACAGCTCTATTTTCTCAATTCCAGGAAAAACTGGTACTGTTTCTGGTACAAGCACATAAGGCAACCAAAGAAGAAACAGTATCATTTAAATATATTGATACCTGCCACTATTTAATACACACTAAAATGTATAGAAAGAGTCACTGCCAGTTCAGTTGTTCTTTGTTGAAATAAAGTGAAAAATCATTTAAATTAGCTTAAGCAGAAAAGAGGAATGAATTTTAACAATAATGGGATATTTTCAGAAAACAAGAATAAGAAGTAAATAATAGTTGGGGAAAATAACTAGGGGATATCATTTCTTCTAAACATCTCTCTAGATCAGAGTTTCTCAAACCTTTCACTGTTGACATTGTGAGCTGGATAATTTCTTGTCATGGGAGACTGTCCTGTGTATGTAGGATGCTGAGCAGAATCTCTGACCTCTACCCACTCGATACGAGGAGCACCTCTTTCAATGTGATAGCCAAGAGTCCCCTGGAGACAAAGTTGCCCCTAGTTGAAAACCACTGCTAAAGATATAGATATTGATCTATGTTTCATATAGGTATTGATTTGATATAGATAAAAGTGAAGATAGATGTAAACAAAGATGGAGATACAGATAAAAGTGTTGGTATAGGTATAACCCATGTCTCATCATGACTTTCTCTGCATCGTGATAAATGTAAACACTGAGTTTTGCAAACTAAAATTCAGCTCCTGGAAATAAAAACAGCTTTAGACTCCTTTCTAGTGCTGTGTTAAAAATTCCCAGGAACTTATTGACTCCTTTTGGTTCACATGTCTCCCTCAGAACTACCAACTGCACTCAGGGCATATTGAGTCACGTCATATGACCGTAATTCAATAAAATACAGGATAGTGTTGGGAGAAGAATAATTACTAGAAAGGAGCAACGCTACCAGAAAACAGGGGATTACAAAGAGCCTTCATGAAATAGAAGAGAAAAAATTGTTAAAGAACTCATTACAGGAGATTTTTCTGAGCAGAAAACAAGCCTTCAAAGTGAAAGGACCCAATCAACCTTCTGGATAAATGAACAAAAATAGATACATAGATTGACACCTAAGACATAACTTTGAGATACCAACCTAAAACATCTAAGGAAAAAAAAAACATAAAAAACAGCTAGTTGACAAAAGAATGAGAGTGATTTGGCACTAGTCATCCCATCTGCAATACCTGAAATTTAAAGAAAATGGAGACATACGTGTCTGTGGGAAATTACTCTCACCCTGTAATTTTATACTATGAATAAAAATTTTAGTGAAAAAAAAGATATTTTAGTGTCTCAGAAATGTTAGCTCACATTCATCCATTTTTTTTTAGGAAATCAATGGTGAATTTATAGCAAAAATATTAAAGCAAACAATAGAAAGTAAAACAGGAGATTCAGAAGATAATGAATCCAGTGACACAGAGAAAGGGAGGACCCAAAAGGATAAGTCCAGATTTGATCACGACAAAGGCTGGAAAACAAAGCCTTTGATAAAAGGTATTTCATGGGAGGGTAGAACTAAAATCTTAAAATATATTGAGGATATGATAATAGCAAAATTTAAGAAAAAAGAAAGGTAATCACTAATTCTAGAGAGAAATTGTAGGAGGACATGGGGCCAATATGAAGTAAATTAAAATGAGTCATAACTTTGAAAAATCACTGGAGAATGTATAAGAATGCTAAAAATATTCCCTGTGAAGTGGGCAAAAGACTTGTAAATTTGGAACTATAGAGAACAAAGTAAATTTATAGCAAACTCTCTGATTCTGTAATGAATAGTATTTGTCTAACTCTAACAGTTAAAAATATATCTTTTTTCCTTTTTGCTCTGGTTTATTGAGATATAATTTATGTATGTTAAATTTACCCATTTTTTTTTAGATATATAGGTCTGTGAACTTGACAAATGTATGCACTGGAACCACTATCATAAACAAGGTATGAAATATTTGCTTTCTCCTCAAACCTACCCTCATGTAGGTTACAACCATTGATATGATTTTTGCCCTGTTCCATTTTTCAGAATCATGTAAATTAAATCCTACAGTAGGTAGTCTTTTTTTCTGGTGTCTTTCTCTTAGAATAGTATTTTGGTATTTACCAATATAATTGCATATTTCAGAAGTGTGTTTTGTTTGATAAATATTCTATGGTATTGGTTTATTTCCAGGTTTTTTTTTTTTGGCAATGTATCAATCAGAAGCCACACAATAACTTGAACAGGATAATTTTAATATAAAAAATGTTAACGTGGGAATTGGAGCAATGAGGGATTGACTTATAAGAGGCAACTAGAACTCTAAAGAATATAGCATAGACATAGGGAGAAGCCATGACACCAAGACTGAAATATAACACTCAAGGAAGAGGCTACCCTTTTCTAGGGCTGAAAACCAAACCCCATGAGAGATGGAGTAGTCATAGCTCACAGGATACTAAAGAAGTTTGGTAACACATTGACAGTGCTCACTAGAAATCTACCTTCTGAATGCTGGGGGAAGCTGGAGTTTACTACAAGTTCCCCCAACTTTGTTCTTATTTAAAATGGTTTTGGCTCTTCTCAATTCTTTATTTTCCATATAACTTTTAGAACTGGCCTGTCAATATAAATAAAGAATGTGGGGATTTTTGATTAGAATATTGTGGGGTTTACAGATGAATTTAAGGAGTATTACTGTTTTAACGACATTGAACCTTTTGATACAGGAACACTATTTAATTTTTTAACTTGTAGAAGAATCTATATTTCAATATTTCCAATAAATATTTTAAAAGAAGTCTCAAAATTAGTGGTCATTGAGTCATCATCTAAAATGTACTTAGTGCGATTGGAAAAAACAATTATCTATTTCTAAGCAGAAAATAATTAATTCTATTTCTTCTTTTTTTCCTATCTGAAGGTACACTTCATAAAATCTAACATCTCACATTTACTAGTAACTGACACTGATTCTGGGAAACATCAGCTGTTGGAGATACCAGATGTCTCTGAACATAAGGGGCTGAAAGAGGACTGAAATCAAGTCTATAGTGGCAATATTTGCTGGGAATCTGAGTCCCACATCTTTTTCCAACCCCTTGTAGTCAAATAACTAACCTCATCCCCATGAAAAAAATGGAAAGTTACTTTCTGGGGAGACTGGACTATTGAAGCTCTCATCTCAGGAACCTGGAACATGCTGGAGGTTGTAATTTAGGTGCTGTGATGGCATAAAGAAAAACAAGAATTCCAGTAAAAGTCCACCATTATCTCCTTTGTCTCACCAGCAGATTAGAACATTCTTCTTTGGGGGTAGTAATTGGTCTCCAATTAAAAGAAAACTTATATTAAGGTTTTGGAGGTACCATGATGAAATGACTAAACTTACCTGATTGCTTTAGTAAAGATCACGAATCAACAAGCCCCATTTGTATACACATAGTGTCTAAAGAGTATTTTCAGTGTTACATTTTACATTATGAATGGGCATACAAGGATCACCTGATATGTTTGGAAAACTTAAAGTGAAATGTATCGAAACAAACCAAAAATGTAGGTTAAAAGAAATCACATAAATATAGACACTGTAGGAAAAAATAAAATTCTAAAAACTATATAAGTAATACCCTGAGAGAAATAGAAGATGATATATCCAAAGGAAACAACAGAATGTAATTTTTAAGTTAAAAAACAGCAATAAGTAAAAGTTCTTAAAATCTGAAAAAAATATGTAGAAGGAAACAATAGAGAAATAGAAAATGCAAATAAACACAGATGGATTTTAAAATTACAGAATTAACCCAGGAAGTTCAATAACTGAATAGCAAGTTTCAGAAATAAAAGACTTTCAGAAGAAAAGGGTATTTCGAACATATTATATAAGAAAATATTCTATAACTTAAGAACATGTGTTTCCAGTTCAAAGAGGCCTAATGTCTAAATGACATTACAAAACAAAACAAAACAAAACAAAAAACACTGTAACAACCTCCACATGGAAAGCAGGCCATATGAAAAAAGAAAAAAAAAAATCAGAATGGTATGGTAATTCTCACAGGAAACACTAATTGCACATCCCTGAGAAAAAATATTTCTCACCCAATCTATGTTCATCCATCTTAGAGAATACCTGAATCATCATAAGTGGAATGTTGATAGAAATAAGAATATTAAAGGCACTGCAGTTGAGAGCTCAGAAGGAAAAGAGGAAAATATTATTGGAAACTGGAGGAAGAGGGATCCTTATAATATAGTGGCAGAAGACTGTGGAATTATATCCTACAGTTATGTGGAAAGAGAATGTGTCAGCAATGAACCTGAATCTCTAGGTGAGGAGATTTCTAAGCAATATGTTCAAAGTAGAGCCTAGTTCCTTACTGCAGGTTATGGTAACATATGAGAGGAAAGAGTGAGATTGAGGGAAACAGTGTTAAAGAAAAAGGAAATTTATGATGTGGGAAACTCTCCGCCTATTCAGATTGCCTATCCTAACATTAGGAGTCACTGTCAAGAAAGCCTTCTTTGAAGAGGAAGCCAAGGGTGTGGCTAGACAACCTTTTCCTAATGCTCTGGAAGAATCAAAAGAGCAGAGTATTCAATTTCACATGTGGCTCTTTGAGACATTAGACTAGTGATTCATAGATCCCTTCAGCCATCTAAGCAAAAGCCAAGAATAGAGTTGGGATTATCCAAGAAAGATGTGCCGATGAACCTTTTGTCTAATGGAGTGAATCCCTGAAACATTCAAGAGAAATTTACAAGGTTCTTGAGAATACTATGCCAACAGTCACACTGCCACCTTGGACTGAAAGAAACAGAAAGAACAAAATGAAGAAAGACTGTTGGACTACTAAAATTCTGCTGGTAGGAAACAAGCTGATAAAACTACTCAGCTTCAAACACATACTACCCTTCATGAAAAAGAAAAGAGACTCCAAGTGTGGAGACTTAAGCCAGAAGGTAGGGCCTTTGGCTCAGAGAGCAGAGCCAGCACCGCCGAGGATTTTCCCCAGGGCTTGGAACCTAAGATTGCTTGCCCAGTTGGATTTTGAAATTGCTTAGGACTGGTGGCCTCTTTTTTTCTTTCCATTTTCTCCCTGTCTGAATTGGCACATTGGTAACTATTATCCTACTGTGGTCTTACCATTGTATTTTGGGAGCAGATAAGATATTTTCTAGTTTTACAGATCCACACGTAGAGAGGAATTTTGCCCTTGGGTGGATTATATAGTGAGTTTCGCCTATATGTAATTTTAGATAATGAGATTTGTGCCTTTGTGATAATAATTAGATGAGATTCTGGACTTGAGATGATACTATAATGACTTGAGACTCTGGGATATCTGGGAATGGGATGAATGTGTTTCAGGCATGTAGGATGGGCATGAATCTTTGGGGGTCTGCAACAGGCAGAGTAATGACCCTCCAAGATGCCCACATCTGAAACCATGGAACCTTACATGGCAAAAGGGACTTTGGAGGTGTTAGGTTAAAAAATCTTGAGATGGGAAAAATTCTGGATTATCTGGATAGGCCTAATATAACCTTAAGGGTCCTAATTAGAGGGAAACAGAGGGTGAGAGTCAGAAAAAGACAGTGGGATGATGAAAGCTGAGAGAGAGAAAAATTAAAAGATGTTTGCTGCTGGCTTTGGAAATGTAAGATGATGTTAGAAGCCAAGAAATATAGAAGACTCTAGAAGCTAGGAAAAGCAAGAAAACAGATTTTCCTTTAGAAGTTTTAGAAGGAATGTAGTTCAGCTGACCTATTTTAGACATCTGATCTACAGAATAGTATGATAATAAATTTATATTGTTTTAAGCCACTAAGTTTATGGTTTCTTCTCCCTAACCTAGCCCTTATCTCCAAAGCCACTTTTTCCTTCACACTTCCACTTGCCCTGGGATGGAGAAATAAGACAGAAGGAACAGAAATCAGCAATTTAATGCAACACAACAAACTTTATTACATGGATTTCACGGTAAACTTTAAGCAAATAATCTCAGCAATTCAATAGGGGGATTTGATATATGGGAGGAGTGAGTGGATTGTTTTCCCAGAAAAGTCCCTCATCCTTCATAAAAAAAGTGCATCAAGGTGCACATTGGACCACACAGGCAGCAGATTAAATTGATGAGTGTCATTCCAGGGCTCAGTGTCCAGTTTATATATATATATATATATATACACACACACACACACACACACACACACACACACACACATATGTATAACATCTATGTAAGCTTAAGCTTGAATAAAGCTCTCAGGTTTATCAGTCTCCCTAGAAGTCACAGTAAGAGGTTTAAGCACAGGCACCTTCCAAAAAACACTTGAGGAGGTTGATTCTCCAAAGCAATAGTCCCCAAGTCTATAAACATACATTTGTATTGTTTTAAGTCACTAAATTTGTGATAATTTGTTACAACGGCGATACAGAACTAACACATCATCCAAACGATTAATCCAGCATGAAAGCAAAAGAAAGATATTTCAAACATAAATGAGTCCAAAAATTCAATCCACATACTCTTTCCCAGGAGGATCTTGAATGATATGTCTTTCAAACAGAAGGAGGAAACTCCAAAAGAGGAAGATATTGTATCCTAGAAACCAAAAATAAAACACAGAAGGCATATGAATTTCTTCCCTCTGTAGGCTACTATTTTCTTTGGCTTATTTCAAGACAACAGCATGCTTCAGCTTCATCAAAACTTTACAACTTATTTTTTTGACATACAAAAACATATTTTTTCACCAAAAGTTTGCAACTATAAGTTAGGAAACAGAATATCTGAAAAACTGGTGTGTAGAATTCTGACAAAGTTCAAAGGGAAAACAATTTTCATGAAGAGTTAAACAGTTTAGTTTTGAATCATGTTTCTTTCTTATAGAACAAGAATGAGAACAAAAATAAAAACAGCATAGCATATGCCATGAACTTATTCTCTGTCTTAGGTCAAATTCTTTAACACACACACACACAACACTCACACGATAAGGAGGTGGGCTTGTAGGTGGGCTTGTAACTATTCACATTTAGAGATGACAAAACTGAGGTTTAGGGAGGTGAAGGAATTTGCCAATGACACAACAGTATTGAATAAATGAGAATTAGCCTATTTCTACTCAGACTATGGACTATTGTGCCAGGTTCATACCAGATACCATCATTTCTTATCATAGAGAAAAATTTCCTGTTTTACATTAAGGATAAGTGTCAAAATAGAAACAGTCATGAAGTCAAAAGGTATTCCTGCTTACTGTCTGAACTCTCATTGGTGTCACAATCATTTTAAGAATAATTTGAAATAAGACCCCTCACCTGGAGGTAGTTAAGAACCATGGTATATATTTACCTGCCTTAAAAATGTTTTTCTTATACATAGTGCCTAAAAAGTGTGGGATATGTTTCCCCTTTTTTCACAGCTGGAAAAGCTCAGTATCCAATTCATTTTTCATGGTGTAATATCATCTGGTTTTAGGCAGTGCCAAAAAAGAAACAAAAAATGAAATGAACAGAATATATGTTTTTAAAATGAATGTGAGCCATATACGCTGGTTTCATATCAGATTCTGAAATGGTTTTTCCACAGAGTGTGAAAAATATCTAATAAATAAAACATTCCAACTAGAAATCCATGAATTTGTTTGTGAAATTGATTTTATTTAAGAGTCATCAAACAGGGATTAAGTAACTACTATGTGCTTGTTGCTGTGATATATTTCCTTCTTTATAACACTAGAACTAGCAACAATCCTGTGAAGCAATTTTATAGCGCAGCTCCTTTTGACAGAGAAGTCATCTATAACAGAATTATAACTAATTATTAACAATAGCGCTGTTTGAAGCAAGTATTCTAATTTCTGCTATAGCTGAGCTGAATAATTTTTTCCTATAGTTTTAAAGGAAAACTTAGTTAAGGAGATGTGTCCTACCCAGGCTTTTAAAAGCAAACTACTCAGTCAGTAAGAGGATGGATGCAAGTATGCACTTTTTTTCAAAGAGATAAAACTTTAAAAAATCATTTATTCTTATTTTGGTATAAAGGCAAAAGTGTTATTTCGAGGTAAAACCAGGAATATCAGAGTGTTACTTTAAGTAGGTTGATTATAATAAAAGTGTTCTGAAAAATTATAAATGAGATTATCTTGCCTCAAAAGCTTTAAAATATATAATAAATTAGAAAGAAAACACATTAGTTAAATGTTAATTTTACTCAATTACTTATTCCCAATCTAAGTTTGAAGGTTAAAATTATTACTTAGTTTACACAGCAGGACATTTTTTAATATATAAACTTTCAGGAAATTGTTTTAGAAATGATGTTTAGATTACTAGTGGAAGGTGGCAGATTGAGGAAAGACATTTACCTTCTTCCCTTCCAATATCCTATGGAGAGGAAGGAACATTTATTTTTAAATGTGTAAATGCAAAGCATGGTTCTGGAAAGCAAGGAAGTATGTTATTAATGCATTTCACTACCTTGGAGGAGATTCTGGAATGTAGCATTGGTATTAGATTGGAGGAGCAACTGAGTAAAGTAAGTGTAATCCCAAATAGACACAAGGAGATGACTACACAGGAGAGAATCCTTCCCAACTGTATCCTAGAAAAACTCAAAGCTCTCAGTGTACATGCACAAAGCACAGGAAGCAATGCTAAGGAGAGTCAAATGCAGAACTGTCTACAGAAGTGCCCAGCCTATTGTACCTCTCCAGACCCCAGCTATATAGAAGAGCAGACCACTCCTTCTTAGACTGCACTGCAGGCTTCATACCATCTATGCAACCTCTAAATTAGAGTTCCATAGTGTTAGGTCATAAGCTATTTTTTCTGCTCTATACTATTTCTTACTTTATTTAAACTTTTCTCACTTCTGGAGTATCATCTATCTGTTAATGACTGCCATTTCTATTGACTGTATTCCCTACATTGTATATTTCATACCCATGACATTTATTTTGTAGCTGGAAGTTTATACCTTTTCATCTCCCTCACCTATTTATCTCTTCCCTCTATCCACCTTCCCCACTGACAACCATCTTTTTCTTCTCTGTATCTGTGACTCTGTTTCTGTTTTGTTATATATGTTAATTTATTTTGTTTTGTTTAGATTCCACATATAAGTAAAGTCATACAGTATTTCTCTTTCTCTGACTTATTTCACTTAGCACAATACTCTCTAGATCCACCCATGTTGTTGATGGGCACTTAGGGTATTTCCATATCTTGGCTATTGTAAATAAAGCTACAGTGAACATTGGGGTGCATGTGTCTTCTCATATTAATGTTTTTGTTTTCTTTGGATAAGTACCCAATGGTGGAATTTCTGGATCATATGGCAGTTTTATTTTTAAATTTTTGAGGAACCTCCATACTGTTTTCCACAGTAGCTGCACCAGTTTACATTGCCACCAACAGTGCAAGAGTGTTCCCTTTTCTTCATATCCTCCCCAACACTTGTTAATGGTTGTCGTTTTGATAAAAGCCACTCTGAGAGCTGTGAGATAACTTCTCATCGTGGTTTTGATTTGCATTTCCCTGATGATTAGTGACGTTGAACATCTTTTCATGTGCCTGTTGACCATCTGTATGTTTCCTTTGCAAAAATGTTTATTCAGGTCCTCTGTGCATCTTTTAATAAGAGTTTGTTTTTTGATGTTGAGTTGTATGAGTTCTTTGTATATTTTGGATATTAACCTTTTATCAGATATATTGTTTACAAATATCTGCTCTCATTCAGTAGGTGACATTTTTATTTTATTGATAGTTTCCTTCATGGTGAAAAAGCTTTTTAGTGTGATGTAGTCCCATTTGTTTATTTTTGCTTTTGTTTCCCTTGCCTGAGGAGACATATCCAAAAAAATATTGCCAAGACCGATGTCAAAGTGTGTACTACTTATGTTTTTTCTAGGTTTCCTATAGTTTCAAGTCTTACATTTAAGTCTTTAGTCCATTTTAAGTTTATTTTTGTATATGGTGTGATGGCATTTAAAAAAAAATTATCCAGTATGTATCTAGACACTAGAGCTCCAGATTGCCTACTAACGTGTACAATTTTATGTTTTAAGACTCTTATAGTGACACTAATTGATTAATGTCCATTCACCCATTCTGTAGTAATAAAACTTTCATTATCCTTTAGGGAACCACTTTTTCATCACTCATCTCATATGATTAAGATTAGGTTTATTCTTGTACCTGCTCCAAGCATCAGCCTATAGCTTTTGTTTAGCCAATTACATGAATTAATTCTGATCAATGAGAAGCAGGTTAGTTCTTTTCCTGAAGTTATTAGAAAACAAAAACCAAAAAAACCTATTCTACTGGGGTGGTCAATGTGAAAAGAGGTAAGCATGGGGATTTATGGGGCCACCATGAAATGACAACTAGTCAACTACACACACACACACACACACACACACACACACACACACATTCACAGGACCTGGAGCAGAGAGACAAAGGCAGAATTTTGACAACATAATTTGAACCTCATATTTCTGCTCTTTTTCTCAGATGATCATGTTTTTGCCACCTTTGGGGTGTTGCTATATGGTTGTAGCTTCCTTTACCAGGGATGCTCTAAGACTCTAGATTTTTCATTGTTCCTTCCTTCTCACCTTTAGATCTCAGTTTAAATATTAAATCTTAAGAGAGATCATGACACTCAAATTGGCACCTATAGGGACTTCCCTGTTGGTCCACTGGTAAAGACTCTGTGCTTCCAATGCAGGGGGCATGGGCTCAATCCCTGGTCAGGGAACTAAGATCCCACATGCCATGACCAAAAAGAAAAAATGGCACCTTCAATAGTCTCTATAAAGACGAGATTTGCCTGTCATATCACATATTTATTCAGTTTATATGGAGTGGAGTCGGGCTAATATAACATGGCACAACTAAACCATCTTTTAGGGTTTTTTCTTCAGTGACAAATGTAGCACTGTAAAATAATGGATTTTAAAACACAGTGTTTCAAGAAACTGATATGAAATTTACCATGGGCAATGAGATTTATTAATGTGAGTTTTAGAAAGTTGTTTGTGAAGACAGTTTGGCTTTAGTGAAGTGAAATCAATCTATAATAATTACAACTGAGTTACTACAATTGATTATTCCAAAAGAATTTAACTTTTTATTTATGCCAATACTTAGGTTCTGAAGAAGATTCAACATTGTGCAATTCCATTTTTTTCCTATTCTGCATAAATAACATTTCTTCCATCTGAATGTAATTTCCAAAAGCAGTCTTTGAATACTCATACTCTGCTAACTGAAGACAGTTCTATGTTTTTACTGAGTACCATTGCAGTTCTTATACTGGAAGATAGATATTGACAACAAAATCAGTCAAATCTAAAGGTCATTTTGAAAAAAGTTGCCTCAGATTGTTTACCAAAAGCAAAAGAAAGCGAAAAATTAGATCTATTTTTCCTCCTACTAAGGGTAGTGTGGCTTTGAGAAGATTTTCTCAAGGAAAAGATCAATGTCACTAATAATAAAAAGTTTCTAAGTCTAGTAAATTTAGATTATTATGATTATTTAAATGTTCAGATAAGGTCACATTTGTATACTTAGTTAATATCTCTCAAAGTTTATAGATATTTAATTTCATTTCGGATTGCCTTTAATGATTTAGAAACAACTTATTGGCATTCTTTAAATCTTATGAGGTAAATAAATATGTGTGACTATATTTCATTTTCTTTAGAATCTGGGACTTAACCCTTAAAAATTCTTCACATTGTGTATGTCAGATTATGGTCATTTATGTTAGAGATTTGTGTTAGAATAGAAGTCAGATAAAACACAGGGAGGGCTTCCCTGGTGGCACAGTGGTTGAGAGTCTGCCTGCCAATGCAGGGGACACGGGTTCGTGCCCCGGTCTGGGAAGATCCCACTTTCCACAGAGCAGCTGGGCCCATGAGCCATGGCCACTGAGCCTGCAAATCTGGAGCCTGTGCCCCACAGCGGGAGAGGCCACAACAGTGAGAGGCCCGTGTACCACAAAAAAAAAAAAAAAAATTAGGGAGAACAGAGGAGAAAATCTTTATTCAAGTTCAGCTTTCTTTTTCTTGTAAAATAATTGAACATTAAATACCTTGCAGTATACTTCTATTCTTTGGGTGTTAAAAGTAAGTGAACCGGCAAGAGGAAGATGGCGGAAGAGTAAGACGCGGAGATCACCTTCCTCCCCACAGATACACCAGAAATACATCTACACGTGGAACAACTCCTACAGAAAACCTACTGAACGCTGGCAGAAGACTTCAGACCTCCCAAAAGGCAAGAAAGTCCCCATGTGCCTGGGTAGGGCAAAAGAAAAAAGAATAAACAGAGAGCAAAGGATAGGAACAGGACCTGCACCAGTGGGAGGGAGCTCTGAGGGAAGAAAGGTTTCCACACACTAGGAAGCCCCTTCACATGTGGAGACTGCAGGTGGCGGAGTGGGGAGATTCGGAGCTGCGGAGGAGAGCACAGCAACATGGGTGCAGAGGGCAAAGTGGAGAGATTCCTGCACAGAGGATTGGTGCCGACCGGCAGGGGATTAAGAGCGCTGCCTAAAGGAGCTCCAGAGACGGGCGCGAGCCGTGGCTAAAAGCGCGGACCCCAGAGACGTGCATGAGATGCTAAGGCTGCTGCTGCTGCCACCAAGGAGCCTGTGTATGAGCACAGGTCACTATCCACATCCCCCTTCCGGGGAGCTTGTGCAGCCCGCCACTGCCAGGTTCCCGGGATCCAGGGACAACTCCCCCAGGAGAATGCACGGTGCGCCTCAGGCTGGCGCAACGTCACGCTGAGCCTCTGCAGCCACAGGGTCACCTGGCACTCCGTACCCATCCCTCTCTCTGGCCTGAGTAAGCTAGAGTCCCTGAAGCAGCTGCTCCTTTAACCCTGTCCTATCTGAGCCAAGAATAAACGCCCTCCGGCCACCTACACGCAGACGAAGGGACAAATCCAAAGTTGAACCCTGGGAGCTGTAAGAACAAAGAAGAGAAAGGGAAATGTCTCCCAGCAGCCTCAGAAGCAGCGGATTAAAGCTCCATAAACAATTTGATGTACCCTGCATCTGTGGAATACATGAATAGACAACAAATCATCCCAAATTGAGGAGGTGGACTTTGAGAGCAAGATTTATGATTTTTTCCCCTTTATTTCTTTTTGTGAGTGTGTATCTGTATGCTTCTGTGTGAGATTTTGTCTGTATAGATTTGCTTCCACCATTTGTCCTAGGGTTCTATCCGTCCATTTTTTTTCTTAATAATTATTTTTTACTTTAATAACTAGTTTTATTTTATCTTTATTTTATTTTACTTTATCTTCTTTCTTTCTTACCATCCTTCCCTCCTTCCTTTCTTCCTTCCTCCCTCCCTCACTCCTTTCTTTCTTGCTTTCTTTCTTTCTTTCTTTCTTTCTTTCTTTCCTTCCTTCCTTCCTTCCTTCCTTCCTACCTTCCTTCTTTCTTTCTTTCTCACTTTCTTTCTTTCTTTCTAATTTTTCTCCCTTTTATTCTGAGCTGAGTGGATGAAAGTCTCTTGGTGCTGCAGGCAGGAGTCAGTGTTGTACCTCTGAGGTGGGAGAGCCAACTTCAGGACACTGGTCCACAAGAGACCCCCCAGCTCCACATAATATCAAATGGCGAAAATCTCCCAGAGATCTCCATCTCAACACCAGCACCCAGTTTCACTCAACGACCAGCAAGATACAGTGCTGGACACCCTATGACAAACAACTAGCAAGACAGAAACACAACCCCACCCATTAGCAGAGAGGATGTGTAAAATCATAATAAGTCCACAGACACCCCAAAACACACCACCAGGTGTGGACCTGCCCACCAGAAAGACAAGATCCAGCCTCATCCACCAGAACACAGGAAGTAGCCCCCTACACCAGGAAGCTTACACAACCCACTGAGCCAATTTTAGCCACTGGAGACAGACACCAAAAACAACGGGAACTATGGACCTGCAGCCTGCAAAAAGGAGACCCCAAACTCAGTAAGATAAGCAAAATGATAAGACAAAAAAACACACAGCAGATGAAGGAGCAAGATAAAAACCCACCAGACCTAACAAATGGAGAGGAAATAGGCAGTCTACCTGAAAAAGAATTCAGAATAATTATAGTAAAGATGATCCAAAATCTTGGAAATAGAATAGACAAAATGCAAGCAACATTTAACAAGGACCTAGAAGAACTAAAGATGAAACAAGCAACAATGAACAACACAATGAAATTAAAAATACTCTAGATGGAATCAATAGCAGAATAACAGAGGCAGAAGAACGGATAAGTGACCTGGAAGATAAAATAGTGGAAATAAGTACTGCAGAGCAGAATAAAGAAAAAAGAACCGAGGACAGTCTCAGAGACCTCTGGGGCAGCATTAAACACACCAACATTTGAATTATCAGGGTTCCAGAAGAAGAAGAGAAAAAGAAAGGGTCTGAGAAAATATTTGAAGAGATTATAGTTGAAAACTTCCCTAATATGGGAAAGGAAATAGTTAATAAAGTCCAGGAAACACAGAGAGTCCCATACAGGATAAATCTAAGGAGAAACATGCCAAGACACATATTAATCAAACTGTCAAAAATTAAATACAAAGAAAACATATCAAAAACAGCAAGGGAAAAGCAACAAATAACAAACAAGGGAATCCCCATAAGGTTAACAGCTGATCTTTCAGCAGAAACTCTGAAAGCCAGAGGGGACTGGCAGGACATATTTAAAGTGATGAAGGAGGAAAACCTGTAACCAAGATTACTTTACCCAGCAAGGATCTCATTCAGATTTGATGGAGAAATTAAAACTTTTACAGACAATCAAAAGCTGAGAGAGTTCAGCACCACCAAACCAGCTTTACAACAATTGCTAAAGGATCTTCTCTAGGCAAGAAACACAAGATAAAGAAAAGGCCTACAATAATGAACCCAAAACAATTAAGAAAATGGGAATAGGAACATACATATCGATAATTACCTTAAATGTAAATGGATTAAATGCTCTCACGAAAAGACACAGATTGGCTCAATGGATACAAAAACAAGACCCATATATATGCTGTCTACAAGAGACCCACTTCAGACCTAGAGACACATACAGACTGAAAGTAAGGGGATGGAAAAAGTTATTCCATGCAAATGGGAAACAAAAGAAAGCTGGAGTAACAATTCTCATATCAGACAAAATAGACTTTAAAATAAAGACTATTAGAAGAGACAAAGAAGGACACTACATAATGATCAAGGAATCGATCCAAGAAGAAGGTATAACAATTGTAAATATTTATGCACCCAACATAGGAGCTCCTCAATACATAAGACATATACTAACAGCCATAAAAGGGGAAATCGACAGTAACACATTCATAGTAGGGGACTTTCACCAATGGACAGATCATACAAAATTAAAATAAAAAGGAAACACAAGCTTTAAATGATACATTTAACAATATAAACTTAATTGATATTTATAGGACATTCCATCCAAAAACAACAAAATACACATTTCTCTCAAGAGCTCATGGAACATTCTCCAGCATAGATCATATCTTGGGTCACAAATTAAGCCTTGGAAAATTTAAGAAAATTGAATTGTATCAAATATCTTTTCTGACCACAATGCTATGACACTAGATATCAATTACAGGAAAAGACCTGTAAAAAATACGAACACATGGAGGCTAAACAATACACTACTTAAAAACGAAATGATCACTGAAGAAATCAAAGAGGAAATAAAGAAAAAACAACCTAGAAACAAATGACAATGGAGACACGACGACACAAAACCTATGGGATAGAGCAAAAGCAGTTTTAAGAGGGAAGTTTATAGCAATACAATCCTATCTTAAGAAACAGTAAACATCTCGAATAAATAACCTAAATTTGCACCTAAAGCAACTAGAGAAAGAAGAACAAAAAAACTCAAAGTTAGCAGAAGGAAAGAAATCATAAAAATCAGATCAGAAATAAATGAAAAAGAAATGAAGGAAGCAATAGTAAAGATCAATAAAACTAAAAGCTGGTTCTTTGAGAAGTTAAAAAAAAATTGATAAACCATTAGTCAGACTCACCAAGAAAAAAAAAGGAGAAGACCCAAATCAATAGAATTAGAAATGAAAAAGGAGAAGTAACAACTGACACTGTAGAAGTACAAAAGATCATGAGAGATTACTACAAGCAACTCTATGCCAATAAAATAGACAACCTGGAAGAACTGGATAAATTCTTAGAAATGCACAACCTGCCAAGACTGAATCAGGAAGAAATAGAAAATATGAACAGACCAATCAGAAGCACTGAAATTGAAACTGTGATTAAAAATCTTCTAACAGGGGCTTCCCTGGTGGCACAGTGGTTGAGAATCTGCCTGCCGATGCAGGGGACATGGGTTCATGCCCTGGTCCGGGAAGATCCCACATGCCATGGAGCAGCTAGGCTCGTGAGCCATGGCCACTGAGTCTACGCACCTGGAGCCTCTGCTCCACAACTGGAGAGGCCACAACAGTGAGAGGCCTGCGTACAGAAAAAAAAAAAAAAAAAAAAATCTTCCAACTAATGAAAGCCCAGGACCAGATGACTTCACAGGCGAATTCTATCAAACATTTAGAGAAGAGCTAACACCTATCCTTTTCAAACTCTTCCAGAATATAGCAGAGGGAGGAACACTCCCAAACTCATTCTATGAGGCCACCATCACCTTGATACCAAAACCAGACAAGGATATCACAAAGAAAGAAATCTACAGGCCAATATCGCTGATGAACATAGATGCAAAAATCCTCAACAAAATACTAACAAACAGAATCCAACAGCACATTAAAAGAATCATACACCATGATCAAGTGGGGTTTATTCCAGGAATGCAAGGATTCTTCAGTATATGCAAATCAATCAACGTGATACACCATACTAACAAACTGAAGGAGAAAAACCATATGATCATCTCAATAGGTGCAGAGAAAGCTTTTGACAAAATTCAACACTGATTTATGATAAAATCCCTGCATAATGTAGGCACAGAGGGAACTTTCCTCAACATAATAAAGGCCATATATGACAAACCCACAGCCAACATCATTCTCAGTCATGAAAAAGTAAAACCATTTCCACTAAGATCAGGAACAAGACAAGGTTGCCCACTCTCACCACTTTTATTCAACATAGTTTTGGAAGTTTCCGCCACAGAAATCAGAGAAGAAAAGGAAATAAAAGGAATCCAAATCAGAAAATAAGTAAAGTTGGCACTTTTTTGCAGATGACACAATACTATACATCGAGAATTCTAAAGATGTTACCAGAAAACAACTAGAACTAATCAATACATTTGGTAAAGTAGCAGGATACAAAATTAATGCACAGAAATCTCTGGCATTCCTATACACAAACGATGAAAACTCTGAAATTGAAATCAAGAAAACACTCCCCTTTACCACTGCAACAAAAAGAATAAAATATCTAGGAATTAACCTCCCTAAGGAGACAAAAGACCTGTATGCAGAAATTTATAAGACACTGATGAAACAAATTAAAGTTGATACAAATAGATGGAGAGATATACCATGTTCTTGGGTTGGAAGAATCAACATTGTGAAAGTGACTTTACTACCCAAAGCAATCTACAGATTCAATGCAATCCCTATCAAACTGTCACTGGCATTTTTCACAGAGCTAGAACAAAATAATTTCACAATTTGTATGGAAACACAGAAGACCCCGAATAGCCAAAGAACTTTTGAGAACGAAAAACGGAGCTGGAGGAATCAGACTCCCCTGACTATACTACAAAGCTACAGTAATCAAGAGAGTATGGTACTGGCACAAAAACAGAAAGATAGATCAATGGAACAGGATAGAAAACCCAGAGATAAACCCATGCACATATGGTCACCTTATCTTTGATAAAGGAGGCAGGAATGTACAGTGGAGAAAGGACAGCCTCTTCAATAAATGGTACTGAGAAAACTGGAGAGGTGCATGTAAAAGTATGAGATTAGAACACTCCCTAACACCATACACAAAAATAAGCTCAAAATGGATTAAAGACCTAAATATAAGCCCAGAAACTCTCAAACTCTTAGAGGAAAGCATAGTCAGAACACTCTATGACATAAATCACAGCAAGATCCTTTTTGACTCACCTCCTAGAGAAATGGAAATAAACACAAAAATAAACAAATGGGACCTAATGAAACTTAAAAGCTTTTTCACAGCAAAGGAAACCATAAACAAGACCAAAAGTCAACCCTCAGAATGGGAGAAAATATTTGCAAATGAAGCAACTGACAAAGGATTAGCCTCCAAAATTATAAGCAGCTCATGCAGCTCAATAACCAAAAAACAAACAATCCAATTGAAAAATGGGCAGAAGACCTTAATAGTCATTTCTCCAAAGAAGATATACAGAGTGCCAACAAAAACATGAAAGATTGCTCAACATCATTAATCATTAGAGAAATGCAAATCAGTACTACAACAAAATATCATCTCACACCAGTCAGAATGTCCATCATCAAGAAATCTAGAAACAAGAAATGCTGGAGAGGGTGTGGATAAAAGGGTACACTCTTGCACCGCTGGTGGGAATGTGAACTGGTACAGTCACTATGGAGAACAGTATGGGGGTTCCTTAAAAATCTACAAATAGTACTACCATATGACCCAACAATCCCACTACTGGGCATATACCCTGAGAAAACCATAATTCAAAAATAGTCATGTACCAAAATGTTCATTGCAGCTCTATTTGCAATTGCCCAGAGATGGAAACAACCTAAGTGTCCATCATCGGGTGAATGGATAAAGAAGATGTAGCACATATATACAATGGAATATTACTCAGCCATACATAGAAACAAAATTGAGCTATTTGTAATGAGGTGGATAGACCTAGAGTCTGTCATACAGAGTGAAGTAAGTCAGAAAGAGAAAGACAAATACCATATGCTAACACATATATATGGAATTTAAGAAAAAAAAATGTCATGAAGAACCTAGGGGTAAGACAGGAATAAAGACACAAACATACTAGAGAATGGAGTTGAGGATATGAGGAGGGGGAAGGGTAAGCTGTGACAAAGCAAGAGAGTGGCATGGATATATATACACTACCAAACGTAAAATAGATAGCTAGTGGGAAGCAGCCGCATAGCACAGGGAGATCAGCTCGGTGCTTTGTGACCACCTAGAGGGGTGGGATAGGGAGGGTGGGAGGGAGGGAGATGCAAGAGGGAAGAGATATGGGAACATATGTATATGTATAACTGATTCACTTTTTTATAAAGCAGAAACTAACACACCATTGTAAAGCAATTATACTCCAATAAAGATGTAAAATAAAAGAAAAAAAGAAACAGAAAGATTAGCCAACGCACTGCTACTCAGAGCCAACACCTAAAATAACTGATTCAAAACTCAAAAGTGTTTTTAGCAAGAAGGCTGGATTGTAGGGACACTAGAGACGATTTTACCAATGAGCAAGGAGTCTGACCTCACAGCAGCATCATGACAACAAGGACAAACAGGAAAGGAACAGTATGGGGGAAGCTGTGGGCAGATACTTGACTCTCCTCTTGTTGTTTTGTTTGCTTACTCATATGTACCTTGCCTCCTTCCAAAGAGCATTTAATGGGACAACAGCTTATTTATTAAACTCCTCAGAGGAAAAGCATGATGGAATGATAGTAATTCAGTTTATTTTATTTTGAAAACTTGACATACAAAAATAAAGATCCACACACGACAGGTTGCGAAGCCTGAGGATCAAAGCCAAGAAGTCAGCCTTTTGGCACCTGGCCCGGGCGCCTGAGAGATGCGCTTCCTGCAAGAGCAAGGGTCCCAGAAGTCGGCAGAGCTGGACTCCACTAGATCCCTGACGATGGACTGCAGGGACCACTCGTGCCTTTCAGGGCTTCACGCAGATGATTGATGCCCTACAGAAACTCAAGCCACATTGGCAGGAAAGCCTTTCCTCGAGTTTGCTCTTCATTACTGTCTTGATATTTGTCTCTGGTTGCTATAACAAAATCTGGCCTTGGAATTTTTCTGGGAACAAATAGGAAATAGTTCGTGCGGGGGCGGGGAAGTTCAAGACCCTACACACATTTAGGTTTGGTTATAAACACTCATTGTAAAATAAAGTGTTGACTCATTAAACCTAAAACGAAACCAAAAAAAAAAAAAAAAATTGAGACAAGGGATACCCTTTGGTCACTGCATGCTCCTCACTGAGGACCTAAACACACTGTTTAAGAAAAAAAATTCAAATCCCCAGATACAGTATATTCTTAGCTATATTCAGAATATAGGTAAGTCAGAGCTTCTACCTAAGACTCTTTATGAAACAAACAAAAAGCCTGGATCGTGTGATTAGGTAGATTCAATAGTTGTTTTATGACAAGGTTTAATCTGATTTTCAGAAAAGCTAGTTTTGTTTATCAAGAAAATCACATTAAATGTAAAGATTCAAAAAAAAAAAAAGAGTAAGTGAACCCTGAGAAACTCTAACAAAATGATTGATTAGCATTAAATATTTATTATTAAAACAAAATACACAACTATTATTTAACAATTAAATAAAAATTCAAAGTCTCTGTTTACTTAGAAATATATATTGTTGTAAGTGTAGGTAAGGAAAAAAGATTTGTTTTTCAATTTTCCAAGTGATAGATATAACTGAAATGTCAAATCATACTTTAAAGCTGAAATATATAAATAGATCCTGAACTTCATTTTGTTGATTTATGCTGAATATGTCTTCCAGTTACCAAGTATTGCATGACAAATCAAACTAAACTTGGGGTATAAAGAAAAGAACATTTTATTATGTTCATGGTATAAAAAGTTAATGAACAAAAAACTCAATCAAATAGAGTGGAGACACCAGAAGGGGGAGCTCTCATGCCCTACAAGGGTAGCAGAGCCCAATAAGAAGAAAGATGCCTTTTCTTTTCTGGTGAAAACTCAGCCAATGAAAAGCCATGGACTATAGCCCTGTCTCCCAACTTCCTTTGTAGCTCTATGAAAGTTACTCCTTCTCTGGCCATGTGGGGACTTGCTCGTGGTACAACATGGTTGCAGACCCCGAATTGCAACTCTTTCTGCTGATCCTGAGTAAATCCATCCTTGCTGGAGAAATATCTGGCAGTCAATTTATTCTAGGTCTATAACAGATACTATAGGTGAGGAACTTGGGCAAAGCACCAGAAGTAAAGGCTTATTGTTTCTGATGTCTGATATCTGGAGACGTAACTGGGAAGACTTCAAAGGCTGGGAGTAACTGGGGCCTAGATTCATCTAGAGGCTTTTTCATATGTATGCTGACAAAACTGAGCTGGGAAAACTCAAAGGCCAGCCTTAGTTGGTGCTGTCGATTGAAGTTCCTACACTGGGACTGCTGTCACAGGTGCCATGTGACTTGATATTTCTTGCAGCAGGGTGATGTTAGGTTATCAGGTCTTCCTACAGGGAAGCTCACCCAATCCCATATAGACTGTTTCACTAAACAAGGTCGAAGTTGCATGGCATTTTGCTATATAGCTTCGAAAGTATAGCATCCTCTGCTACATTTTATTGGCTGTGACAGAGACCTGCCCAAATTCAGGGAAAAAGGACATATTCCCATCTCTTATTAAAGATTATCAAATAATTTGTGGTCATGTTTTAAAACCACCAAAGTTTGGCCTCTGTCCACAAACTATATACTTCTATTTATTTCTTCCACATGCAAAGTACTTTCACTCCTTCCCAGGATCCTAGAAAGGTCTCATCTCCTTATATATCATCAAGCTGAGGCTCACGGTCTACAATCTCAATCTAATTCAAGCCCAGGTACAGAGGAGTCTTCTCAGGATGACTGCATTTGATGCACAAACAAGATATCTTTCCCTAAAAGAACCCAACACACAATGGTGGGAGAAGATAAAAAAAATATTGTCATTGAATCAGAAGTCTCAGGCTTATCAGGATAATTGTGTTAAATGTGAAGCTATGCAGTTATTCCCATTGTATGCAAATTCTAATAATTAGATTTTAGTGTGACAAATTTTAAAAAGTAATTTTAAATGCTTTATACCTATAATTTATAGTTGCACATCATCAGCTTATAATCAATGAGATTTTATTATTTCAAATTAGCGAAGGGAGAAATTCTAAATTAAGATTTATTTTCCCAGAAACAAGAAGATGAAGCACACAAGTTAGATGATCAAATATTTAGAGACACTGTCAATAGAATAAATTATATTGCAATGGAGGTGGGGGAGACAAAACTCGCTGGGGCTTGAATTGTTTCCTCTAGGTAATGAAAACAGTAATGACTAATTGCCACTGGATATTGGAAATTGTAGGTGCCAATTTGCTTCACAAGAAATACCAGTGGAAAAAAATAAACTAATCTCAGACACTTTCTTGTATAAAATTGAGAGCAAATTCCTCTGATTTTAAATATTGTAACTGTCACAAAGCTCCTCAACATAATGAAAATATTAAGTCTTTATTATGGGAGGCTGAGAAGATTGGTAATTATATGCCAGAAAACATAAAGCTTTTGGCAGAAAATGTTCTAATGGGGGAAGTGATAACACAAAGGCAAAATATTATAACTCTAAACAGGAAATAAAGAAATACGTTTTACTGTTCCTTATCTCCCCAAATTAACATGAATAGAAATAGTGAGATTATGTGAGTTAGGTCAAATCTTTTTCCTAGTCAAATTGTGTAAGTACTCTGAATAGACAGCAAATAAAATAAAGATAAAACTCCAAGCCCTGAAGCCTGTGGGATATTCTACTCTATTCTTTGGACTCAAGTGTTTGAATGAAACAAATCTCATCTCTATGTTGATCTACTGTCTGGAAGTCAGTAAGTTTTGATTCTAAATGTTAAAGCTACAATGTCATTAGAAGACTCTATGTGATGATACTAGGACTTTTGTCTCTGTTTCAATGCCAGCATTTTACCTACTCCAGTGTTAAGCTTGCAACACCTCTCTGAGGCTTGAATCTAACTCACTGTTTTAGCTTGGTATTTAGTTTGTTAAACTACTTGTTCCCATGCTGATTCTAACAATTTCCAAGGAATGGATAGGGGTTCCTGGGAAAAAGATATGTGCCTAACAGTTAAGTAGAGGTTTCCTCCTGGTATTCCCCTGGCAAAAGGAGGAGGCAGAGGGTATTCCCCAACAGTATTACAGGAATTTATACAAGAATAAGAAATTTCTAACTCCTAAATTTATTGTTAAAGGCACTAGGAAAACTTAACGATAAATTATTTTATAAAATGAATGATTCAGCTCTAATATGATTGCTAGGAGTTTCAGAGTAGTTATGATTAAGTAAGCTATAATAACCCCTTCACTAAAAAAAAAAAAAAAAAAAAAAAAGGCATGTCTTCATAGGACTTAGCAGTAATGAGGACAAACACAACTTTTTTTTTTAAGTTACTTGAAAAAATTCACTTGAACAGATGTACTTGCATATTATCTATCGATCCAACTAGCTTACACTCCCAGAGAACAAACACTTATTTGTTTTGCTTTCCCCTTAGAAATATTAATGGCATCTTTCTTGTTTGTTTGTTTGTGTTTGTGTGTGTGTGTGTGTGTGGTACGCAGGCCTCTCACTGTTGTGGCCTCTCCCGTTGCGGAGCACAGGCTCCGGACGCGCAGGCTCAGCGTCCATGGCTCACAGGCCCAGCCGCTCTGAGGCATGTGGGATCTTCCCGGACCGGGGCACGAACCCGTGTCCCCTGCATCGGCAGGCGGACTCTCAACCACTGCGCCACCAGACAAGCCCTGTTAATGGCATCTTTAAATGTGCTAAGGTTTACATAACTAAGATATTCCTGAAAGAAATTACTTAAATGAAATTACAGTACTTTGATTATTTGTTCAAGGCACTAGGGAAACTTACAGTAAATTATTTTGTAAAGTGAATGATTCAGTTCTAATATGGCTGTTAAATCAGTACATGGTTTTTATCTTAGGTTTTCTTATAATGATCTGTGAGAAACAAAGAGGGAGAGAATGCTAAACAGATAGGTAGAGGCACAGATAAGCAGATATCATTAAATAATACAATATTTCAAATTAAAAAAATCCCACACATTGAACACTAGCAGATTTTACCATCTTATAAAAAGAGTCCATATTTGGGTATTATATATGCTTCAAACAGAATTATCTAAGTGATAATTATACTTCTAAAATGACTGTGCTACATAAAAACTAAAGATAATAAAGTGACAAGTATTTTACTCAATTAAATGCTTTCCAAAATATGCTTTACTAAATAAGAAACACACACTAAATATCCAGAGTTGTAACTTATTACATAACTCACAAACATATTGAAAATAAGTTTTTGAGATAATTTTGAATAAATAATATTTACATACTATGGCTCAGGGAATAGACATTAATAAAAATTAACTTTTCCTCAGGCCACTGTCTAGACCACAGGAAACCCGGTCAACAGCACATGGGTCATCACAAGGTACAGACTCAGAAGTTTCCATAATGCCTTGGCCAACAGCTAGACAGGGTGAATGAATTATGGCCACGACAGTACCCAAACTCACAGTACACAGGTTAAGGCAGTGATGGACTCAACTTCAAACAAAATCAGCACAAACTAGTATCTTACAGCTTCAAAGAGCAATTTATCTTTGAGCAGTAAATCAGTGGGATGTAGGAAGCTTTGCCAGAGCAAGAAAATTATAGCAAATTAGAAGCAAATAACTGTTCATGACTCAGCCTGTTTGGAGAAGGAATTTGCTGGATTAAAAGACTTAATCTAGATAGTTAGAGATGTTCACATCCATGTCCATATTCATGTCTCTCTACGTATAAGTTTGGTATCTACCTAGGCTAATAACAATACTTACCTCAAATGGATTTAGGTGAGAAATAAATGGAAAACCACAATTAAAGTTGATTAGCTTTTTAGCTGTGTAAATAGATGCATGTGTGCACTCATGAACACACACACACACACACACACACACACACAATTTTTATACTTTTCTTGGGGTCCCTATATTTCTTAGGAAAAATTATGCATTCATATTTACCAGAGAAGCAGGGTTACAAAACATAGTGATGAGTATTCTACCCCCCAAAATTAAGCATGTGTAGTGAAGGCACACTTGATTAAATATTGATGTCTTAGAGATTAGAAATCAACTGTAATTATGCCTCCTGACCATATCATGTACTTTAGGGGGGTGAGCCTCGCATGTTCCAGCTTTCTTTATATGGTTTGATTTATCTTAAAATAATGCTATGGTCCTTATCAGTGATTGGTTCTCACTGGAATCAGGCTGAAGCCAGTCATAATATGGCGTTAGCCTGGTCACAGGAGTTGGATCAGGCAGGAACGCATGTGACTCTTCTAGCCAAAGGCATGTGAGAGAAGTGTGTTTGGGAATTTCAGGGGAAATATAATTTTTATGTTCTCACTGTTCTTTTTGTTTTTAGGCTTTTGTTTCTGTTTTTTTTCCCCTCCCTCTCAGGAGAGCCACTGGCAAGTAATTCTCTCTTCTGTACATTGCAGTTACCTAAATATTGGCCTGGAACTAGTACCAGCATGAGAAAGGTGTTGTCATATGCAGAAGGGCAGTGGCAAGAGAATTTCAGAGAAGAGCTGGAGCCAGTGGATTAAGCCATGCCCAGAATCTTATTTGTGAAAGCCAATTAATATCTCTATTCTTTAAGCCTTTTTGTATTGGGCTATTTTTTACTTTAAACCAAAAATTATTCTCATAAAAAAATCCTATTTCCTTGCACGTTAAATGCATCTAATCAAATATCCATATAGAACCCAGAACATCACTCAACTTTATTCAAGTATATTTTTCTTACCTTTAAACTTTCTTGCTCTTATTAACGTTTTTAAATACCCTAAACACCCCATCTGGATATTGTAATTGATTCAGTTTTGTTAGTGAACTTCAAATTTACTTAGAAGCCTATTGAAACTGAATATGTCCAATATTCAAAAGATAAAAGAATAGGTACATAAATACTATTTTATCACTTTAAAATTGTTTTCACATTTTAATTTATTTATATTGTGTTCCTTTCTTTGTGTGACCCAAGCTGTAATTTTTTTCCTCATTGTTCTATTACACTGATGAACAACATTTTGCATACCATGAATTGGTCTTCTGGTAGTACTAGCTCAGAAATGTTGTTTAATCATTACCTGCTCAGTATTTTGAAAGCTGCACAAATATCACATTTAAATTTAATTTCTATCTTCCTTCCTTAAAAGAAAAACTGAAGTAAAAATTAAGGTGCTTCTATTTGACAAGGTAATTTCTTGAAACTTTTTTTTAAAATAACAATCCATCTCTAACACGTACCATTTTGTTTTAAAAGGTAGTTGACAAACTAATATCAGAAGACAATAAATATATTTGAAGTGAATAAAAGAAAACTGCTATTAATGTGAACCATAAGTTGATGTTTTCTGTTCCCCACCACTAAGGCTGACTTAAGCATAATGATTTATTTTTTTTATTACAGAATAATGTTCAATATACTATATAGATTTATAAATTATAAATTTCATTTAATTGCTATTATTTTTTCTCACCTGACTTTTAGCTCTGACATTTCATCGAAATCTATTTTACTAAAATATATTTTAAAAGTTAAGCTTTGAAATTTTTTTTGCCAATTTCTTTTCATTGAAGTTTGGTTGGTAGAATGAGTAAGAAATCAAACAGAGTATGTCTTAAAATAGTGTACTACTTTGGCCAACCTATTTTTCGTCTAACAAAATTATTGGAACAATCACATTGACAGACAATTATATTTACAAAGCCCAGACTTAGATTCTCAACTTATTAAATTTAGATCCATTTAGAGGAGCATTGAAAACACCTGTAATTATTTCAAATAGCATTACATCTTCACCTTGCAAGAAATTGCACATTTTATTTTTCATTTACATCAGGCCAATTCTAGGAGACAGATGGAAATGAAGCTAGCAAGAAAGAACCCACTCCAAACTGAAAGGGACATCCTTCACAATTCCACCCAAACTATAGGCAAACTTCCCTAGATCACTTATTTTCAAAGAAGTAAAAATTAGAGGCAATGTGAGAGAAGAATGATGGGATATACAGCTGACAGTCTTCTCTGCTGATATTTTCAGAGGTCAGTTATAGTGATAGAGTTAGAAGTACCATCCTCAAATAAAGTACATATTTTAACCAGGCACACTCACTCTGAACAATCAGGCCTGAAACTTAGAAAAATACAATGATGAATGGGATTGCACAGCAAGCAAAGAAAATAAATTACAATTTCAAACCTCTCCATTCTTTTGTGTTGAAAATTTAAAAAAAATAATAATAAATCATTATCAATAATGACAGATCTGGATTAGGGATGTTTATATGAATCCAATCGATTTATAAAACTTTCAACACTGCAGCCTGGTCAGAGAACCTTTTCTGAGGCACCTCCTCTCTGTCACCAAAGCAGATGGCCAACTTACACATGCAAATGAAAAACAGACTTTAGTTATAAAACAAAAGAATGGGTTTCAACCAGCTAAACTTAAATTATTAGCTTAGCGATCCCAACAGTAGCTGTTATCAAATTCAGACCAGCCCACCCTGGTGAGAAGGACTAGGGTAGTTATGCAATATTCGCAAACATCTTAAATCCATTACATAAAAATATATGCTTGGCGGATCGTGGTATAGCAGACATTATGACAGGATGCTGCCTTCTCTTACCCTAGGGAGTATAATTAAGTGCAGTGCTCAAATAAATGGTTTGCAGTCACACGTATTATCCTTCTTTTCTGGCTCAAAAGAAGCTCGTAGTCTCTGCTCAAAGTATTCACCTCAACCTATCTTCAATGTGCACGTTCCTTAAGCCTCCCAAGACAATTAAATGGAAATGTATTCCCATTCAACATTACGGCTTACCTCAATCAACATTCTCTGGTGGTAGTCACAAACCTTAGACTTATATTTTTTTAACAGAAATACTCACTTTTCCCAGTAGATGTACAAGGTTGTTAGAAATTAAGAGAAACAACTAAATGAATACCATGGATTGTTTTGGGTAAGTGCTTGGAGCTGCATCCATTTGACATCTGTATGGTTGATACTTTGAGGAGTTAGTTGGGAACATGAAGCTGCATGTCTTCAAACAGAATGATGACATCTATAATTCCTTAATAGTTTGGCTAAAATCAGTACCGGATATATAACACTAAATTAATCTCATACAATGAAGGCATGTCGACATTTTAAGGTCAACCTAGGCTGGTAATTTTCTGGCATTATTAGAGGTGGAGCTACCAATTGAATTATAGGCAATATAGTTCCTTTTAAAAAGAATGTAATCATTCATTTTGCAGATTTGAGGGTGAAAACTGTCATTAAAATTTCAAGAATGTTCTTTTATAAAAATAAGCACATTTTAGACTAACTCAGAAAACTAGTTAACTTATGAGAATGCGTAAATCTTAATGCAGATGTTATTGGCAACCACTGTCATCAATGAAATAAATTACAATTTAAAATTGCAAGTTTTTTCAGCATTCAGCTGATATTTATAGAGCCCACAAACACTGTAACATATTTTGTCAAAAGTTATTTCCAATTTATCTCTGTGAAAAATATATGTCTTTTATAATAACATTTTACAAACTGAATATTTTGAGTTTAGGAAAATAAAATATGTTACAAGCAAGCTTGTAATAAAACTTGGGACTGTTAAAACAATCAGAAAAATTTACAGTGCTAAATCTTTTTTTTTTTTTTTTTGGTATAAATAATTTCATTGTAAATCAGTTCTTTTACAGTAAAATAACCCCCTCAAAGGAAACAAAGCTTTACTTTTGAAATTGAGGTAACTTTATTTAACATTTATTAAAGTTTCTCATACTATATTTAGAGAGAATTTTCAACATCTACAATTTTTTTAAATCTAAAAGTAATCCTGTGACCAAATAGTTGGTTAACTTTGTTGTTGTTCCACCATTAGCTTTCTTCCTGAGTTTTACTGAATTGAATGTCTATCAATTTTTATAAGCATTTGGAATCCCTTTCTGCTGGAGGATTATATATCTTATGCAATTGAACTCAAGTGTAGCCACGTGGCAAGTTTTGTATAACAAAATGTGAGTGGAAGTGATATGTCTCCCTTATCCTTGTGATATGACCCCTGTCATTGTTCCAGAGAGAAAATATTCCTTCCAAATACATTCTTGAATAAAGATAATGTGGGTCAGAGCTACACCTGAGTCCTGATGTACGTAAAGGTGAGAAGGAAAAATATCCTTTTGTTGTGAGCATTCATTTGGAGATCATCATCAAATGATTGTTCTGCTCCCTTTTTTTTTTTTTATCCTGTCATTTCCAATCCCAGCTACTACTTTGCAGATATTTCTCAAATTTTCTGGTCCCACTGATGTCATAGCTTCCCCAAAACCTGAATCTGAGACTTTGACTTGCTTATGGATAGTTTGTTTATGTTTGTGATGCCACGAAACTGGAATGGAGAACTGGGAAGAATAAGAGAGGGAACAAGACAAAGCCAATGTAAGAATTTCTAATCAAGCTGTGAGTGACGGAGACCTAATTCCATGGAGATCCATTGAGGCATCTGAGAATTTGTGTAGAATGCCTCCCACAGTTGTCACCTGAAAGATTAAAAAGGAGAATATATACCCATTGGCTCTTGTTCTTCATTTTCCACAGGTCAAGAGTTGTCTTATAGATATGAATCACTTGCACTTTATTGTTTGCAGGAGTGTGGGAGAGCCAAAGCATCCAAAAGGCTTTGGAGCAGAAAGCAACCTGAGGCAAGTTGTTGATCACAGTAACCTATACGAATCTGGCTTTCACAGCAGTGTTTGCTGAATGAATTGTTTATTTCATCAAAGTTGCCATATTTAGTATTACAAAGTTGTTAATGATATTCTGTTAGAATCATTTAAAAAATATATAGTATCTCTATTTACATAACCTCCACTTGATCAAACTTGCTAAGGATTATCAATATTATTAATCTTTTCAAAGAATGTACTTTTTGTTTTTAATTTTCTTTATCATATTTTCATTTCCTTTTTCATTGATGTCTTTTATCTTTATATTGTTCTTTCTAATTACTTTAGGTTTAATTTGCTCTTGTTCTATAAAATTTTAATGGGGAAGATTCAATCATTGATTTTTAGCAACAGTTTTATAGAATTATAAAAACACTTATATATATGCATATATATAGACCCCCATAAATATACATGAATTATAGAGCTATAAAGAGTCCTTTAAACATTTCTTTAGCTGTGTCCCACAAATTTTATATGTGATGTTTCCATTAAAATTCAACTTTAAATATATTCTAATTATTCTTACAATTTCTGTTTTGACCCATGGGTTAATTATAAGTAAATTTCAAGTATTAGGAGTTTTCCTATTATTTTTATTTTTTTTCTAATTCAATTCCATCATAGCTAAATACTCTTTGATATCAGTAAAATACTCTATGATTTCAATGTTTTAAAATGTATTAAGAATTGTTTCATTTCCAGAATGAAATGAAATAGAATAGTGTCTATACTGGTAAATGTATCATTTGAATTTGAAAAGAATATATATTCTGCCTTTATTCTCTAAACATCAATTAAGTAAAGGTGGTTGATGGGGTTGAAAATATCATTTAGATCTTTATGAATTGGGTGATTTTGTTTCCAGTTAATCTATCAGTTGCTGATAAAGGGAAACTAATATCTCCAGCTATGATTATTAAACTGCCCATTTCTCTCTTTAATTCTTTGTTTTTCCTTCATGCCTTCGAAAGTTTTGTTATTGAGTTCATAGACATTTATGATTGCTATGTCTTTTGGATGATTTTATCTTTTATCATTTATGAAATTTCCCTCTTTTTTCTGGTAATACATTTTGTCTTGAAAATTTTTATTTAAATTTAATATAATTATTTCAGTCTTCTGCTTAAAACTTGAATTTTATATGTTTTTCTCTTCATTTACTTTCAAATTAAAATTGTCATTAAAACTACGTCCCTTGTGGATAGCTTGTAGTTGGCTTTGTGTTTTAATCCATCCTGAAAATGTTGCTTTTACTTGGATTGCTTAATCTATTAACAACTAATGTAATTAACAAATTGTTTTTGTGATTAACATTGTTATGTTTTCTTCTTTTCATCTGTTTTCATTCTTCTGATTCTCTTTTACATCATTTTTTTGGATTGTTTGAACATATTTTAGAATTTCATTTATATTTTTCTGTTGGCTTTTTAGCTACAACTTTTTCATTTTTTATGACTTGAATAAGGATTAAATTACAAGCTTAAATCTTTATGTACTGTAATATACTTTATAGTATATTATGTACTACTTTGCCTAAAACATTAAAATCTTCTTACAGTTGTTGCACTAAATTTACATACTTATAAACCTACAAAACTGTTTTTTATAGATATAGTCATAGATAGACAGATATAGTTATGGATATGGATGTAGATATAGATGTATAAACATATATATTTTTATCAAAAAATTAAGAAGAAAATGGCAAAAATAAAAAATATTATTTTCTATCTACCCAGATATTTCAGATATTTTTCCTTCTTTTCTGAGAACATACTTCTTCCTCTGCCATCATTTTCTTTCAGTCTGAAGAATTTCCCTTTAATATTTCTTTTAGAGCAGATCTGTTGGCAATGAATTACTCTGGTTTTCTTTTACCTGAAAATATTCTTATATTTTACCTTTGTTATTGAAGAATGTTTTTGATGGTTATAGAATCCTGTGTTGCTAGATTTTTTTTTTTTTTCTTCCAGCACTTTAAAGACGTTTCCTACTTTTCTTATCTACAAGGATTCTGGTGAGAACTCAGCCATTGATTGGAATTTTGTCTCTTTTTGCATAATACATTAATCCTCTCTTGTTACTTTCAATCTCTACTCTTTATCTTTGGCTTTCAACCATTTGAATGTGATGCACCCTATTTTGGGCTTTTTCCCCTTTTATCTACCTGATATCCATAGAGCATTCTATGTTTGCAATTATATGTTTTTCATCAAATTTGGGAAATATTAAGCACTATTTATTAAATATTTTGTCCTCAATTCTCTCTCCTTGTACTATTCCAATTAAATGTGTTGTACTCTTTGAGATCATCAAAAAATTCCGTTTATTGATTTTTTTTCTCACCATGTTTTACCTTAAATAATTTTCATTGATTTATTATGAAGCTCTTTAGTCTTTCCTCTCTCATGTCTATTTAGCTATTATGTCCATCCTTGAAAATCTCTTTCTTTCAGAAAATATATTTTTCAGTTCTAAAATTACCAATTCTAGAATTACTTTTTTTATTGTTTCTATTTCTCCCTTTGGTTCCTACTGTGGCACAGAACAAGTTTCCAGGATGAAGTGAAAAACTGGCAAAATATACAAAAGGAACATAGAGACAAAAGACAAACTGCATATTTCACAAGGGTGTTTGCATAATAAATGTGAGTATTTTTGCCATATATTTGGTTATGAGAACTTTGGGACAATTTGAATGTATTATTAAAATGTTGTGAAAATCCTATTATTGCTTTTGTTACTAAGTAACATAGTTCACTAACGTAACTATTGTTAATTCTTGGTAGGTGTCCAGGCTATGAGCTTATGCTCAGTTATCTAATTCCTAAAGAATCTTAATTAAAAACAAACTTTAGGGAGTGTTTACAGATGTATTTAGTGTCATCATGGAACTACTGAAATAATGTTACCACTATTATAACATTAAGAAAAGATAGAGAAGGATGATTATGATAAACCTACAATATAAGTGACTAATATAATAAAATCTGACATATTAAAAGTATTTTAAAGACAAAGAGAAAGCTCAGCAGTATTTTTAGGTGCTCCTTGAAAAACAGTGACAAAATGAGATTAAGCTGATGTATATTTATTGTTAGTTGAGGAATTTTAACTATTGAAATAACAAGAATAAAATTGTGACTTGGTTTTGTATAAAAACACTTTTGGTCTTCTGATATGTTGATAATGTTCTAGAATAATGCACATAAATGTACACACATTCTTGTGTGTATATAAAACCATGAATACAAACAGCATTCTACCTCTTGGGTGATCTCACCTTTCCTCAACCTGCAAATAAGCCACAATACACACGTCCAGCCTCATGGGATATTTCAAAATTCATGAGCTAATGCTCCTACCCATTGTTCAGAGAAGATTGTCTCAAACATGTATGCAGTATCCAATTACACAGAAGTCTGAAATAGTCACAATAAACTAGAAATGCAGTATTTGGAGGGAATGGATTCTAATGTGAATGACAGCTCAAAATGTCAGAGTATAAGCACATATACCCCAACCCAATCATATCTGAACAATAAAAATGAATACAGTAGAGATAGAAAGACAACATCACTCTAGGCAGGAAAGCATACTTTGCCAAGCTAATTCCCTATTATTTTCTACTGAAATTTTATTTTCCTTTAGATAATTATGTTTTACTTTTACTTTATATCACCCACATTCCAAGGATTCCTTACTTTCCTTCCTTGATCTCTGGCTTAGGATTTAATAAAGAATGTTTCCCCATTTTTCCTATTTGTGCAAAATAAAGATAACATATAATAATCATGACGGTAATAATGATAATAATAAATTAGGCATCTTCCATAGCAAACAGTTAAAATTTATCTCCACTAGATTAGGACCTCATTGCCAAAAGTATTTGTTTGTATTTTGTGGAAGACAGAAGCAGTTGCTTGTTTCTGCTAACTTGGAAGTTCAGACAGAGCATGTTTAAGTTATAGTTCCTTCTAATTATTCAACTGATGTTAGAAAGGCCCTGACTTTCTCACCATTGTTTTCTTTACTCATCAAAATTACAATGGTTTCAACAGAAATCTCTTTTTCTCTTCAAGTTCTTTTCTAGTACAGGCAAGCTGTCAGAGGTGGCTTCCAAATGTAGGAAATAGCTAGTCAACAGTCACAGCAGAAAGAGCAAGTCTTTTTTCTATAATTGAGAATTTTATGGAGAATTCTACTTACAGTTGCTTCTGTTATGTCTTGCCTCTAACATGTATTATGGACATGGTCTGATCATACTCTATCCAGGCCTGAATCATGCACAAAACCTTGCAGAAAAAGTAAAATTGGACTGGGTGAGCCCCACCAATGATTTTCACAAGAAAGAGGTATGCTGCTACCAAATGACAGAGGCGGAATACATGGGCTACAAAAACAGATTTCCACCATATATTATGAAAATGGCAATAGAATTATTTGTTCTTGAAAACAACTAAAAATTAAACACTAAAATTAATGAAATGAATTTTATTTAAAGCAAAATAAAAAGAGTTGATATACAGTTGACCTGTGAAAAGCTTGAGGGTTAGGAGCACCAACCCTCCATGCAGTTGAAAATCCATATATGTTATAGCTTGCCTGCTAACTTCCTCCATATCCGCAGTTCTGCATCCTTGATTCAACCAACCTTGAATTACACAGTAATGTAGTATTTACTATATATATATATATATATATATATATATATATATATATATATAAAATCAGCATAAGTGGACCCAAGCAGTTCAAACCCATGTTGTTCAAGGGTCAACTTTACATATTATATGACTCTAGGATAATCACATTTTAACAAATATGTTCCATATTCTTGGGTTCAGCATCGTTCAAGGCCTGTTGTTGAATAATATTTATTGATGCCTTAGAGTCAATGAAAAGTCTTTCAGTATATAGTTTTTTAAATGTTTGAGCATCCTTGTTCTTTCATTCCTTCTATTTTTTAAAATATCTTTTTTTTACTCCACAATCAGGTCTCATAATATGACAATACCTTCAACTGGTAAGACAAAATTATATTTTCTTAAGTAGACAATTCAAAATATTTAAAGCTTTATTAATTTTTCCAAGAGTGATTCAATGTTATAAATATGTTAATATGAATAATATATCAGAAAGAAGAAAATAATCTTATATACCATTTTTAAATTAAAAACATATTTTTTAAAACAATCCACTAAAGTAGGAATATTAATCAGGACAGAATTGGTTAAGCTACAGTAAAATGACTTCCAAATCTTGGTGTCTTAGACCTTCAACATTTATCTTTACCTTTTGCTCCCATAGAGTCTGCTGGTTGTCTAAGCTACTCTGAAGAACAACTTTTTTTCTATGGATTGATTTAGTCTTTTTTGGCTGTTTCAGTATTATAGGAACTCTATATCAGTATGCTGTTTGTCTATTGCCATTTGACAGAGAGATAGAGAGTTAAGGAGTTAATACAGAGTCAAACAGAAAGTCGAAAGTTCCTGATAGTCTCTGGACAGGGCCAGAGGGAAATTCATTTTGTTGCTTAAATGAAATATGCTTAGAACTCAAGAGGCCTCACAAAAAATAAGAGCAGAAGGCTGCCCCTAACCTCTGCAGAAGTAGAGACAAAGATGCCAGGCAGGGTTAATCTTACCCTGATCTTAGTCCAAGCCTCTCCTACTTCCAAAATCAAAATTGGATCATGCTGAGCCATAAATATCACTATGGGCTTTAAAAAACATAAATAAATGCCATATTTGGCTAAGAAGTACAGTCTTAATCTCAAAGGTCAGTTACAGAGAGAAAAGAGAAAAAATATTTGCATGGTTGGAAGTTTAGACTGATACCCATGAAGACTTATTCAAATATATTTAAAGTATTTATCAATAAAGTAGGGTCAACTTGTCACTACATAGAAATGTGAGGAGAAGAGAAAGCTATATAGCTAATGTGTAGAGAGGGAAATTTGAGGGAGACAGGGAGGGTTGGACATGACTGACAGTGATGGAAATCTCTACTGGAACCTTGAGACAAGTCCTAGACCAGAAGTAAGAAGAATGAGGTTCTAGTCCTCCCCATTCTATCTCTCACACCTCCATGATCTCAGGAAAATCCTTCATCTAGTCTCCAGCTTCAGCTTTTTCATTTCAGGAAAAAGAGACATTATCTTGAGACAATGTATGTGTATGTGCTTTGTAACATTTTAAGTCCTCCATAAATGCAAGCTTGGGGTTGGTGTTATTAACAAATGTTAGTTGAATTAAACCAAAATTGGGTTATAGTATCATAATGACTGTATGCCTACCAATAAACACTATCCAGACTAGAGTTAGTAATAGTAAGTCATTTATAAACTGTGTGAATTCCTAACATTAAAGGGTCAAACCATAAACAAGGTAAAACATTTCAAGTTTACACAAATGGCTACAGTGGGAAATTAGGAATGGCAGATTATTAAGGAAAAAGATGCAAAGCATTAGATATATATAAAAATCCACTGCCCTAGAGCCAACTAAATGAGGTTTAACTTCTTCTCCAAAATACACATTGGCAGTTTGAGGACTGTAACTGGAGTTAATTTCCTCTTCCACTTATTTCTTCTTACTATCTAGGTTACTTTAGGTAAGGTTTTGAGGGACTCAATTTTAGCTTCTTTGTCTAAAATTAGAATCTGTTGTCTTATATGCCCTCCTGTTCTAATATTCTATGGTTCTCTCACTCATGTATTTTGCATGGTTAGTCTCGCATGGCTAATCACATAGGGAAAAACGTAGCATGAGCCTTTCCAGTAGATCTAATCTCTTGAATGAAGTTACTGACCACCCTTCGTAATTGTAATGTTGCAGTTACCATGAAATCATTCTGTATGAAATTTGGAATACTTAATCAGACCTTAAAAATGGTATACTTTAATAATTGAGTGTCTTCTCTTTTGCTAATTTTTATACATATGCAATAAATAATTGCCAATTCTTTAAAGGCAAGTCTAATCTATAGGGACAGAAAAGAGATTCTCTGCCTGCAGTAGAAGGTAGGAAGAAGAGAGGGACTGAAACAGGGACAAGTAAGCATTTTGGAAGTGATGGAAATATTCTACATCTTGATTATATTCCTGGTAACCCAGATATATACATTTTTCAAATCTCATCAAACTACACACTTAAAATTTGTGTATTTTATTGTTTGTTATTAATGCCTCAATCAAGTTGGTTTAAAGAAGAAATAATGCCCTAGGGCACTTTTTATTGCTGATGTTGTATTATCTTTAGATCTTTCCTTTGGTCAGAATAGTTTATATAAATAAAACATGAAGGTCAATAAATTCACCCATACTCAAAGCCTCTTGTCAGAGTATAAACTTATCTACAATATGCTTATCAATTCCCCCTTCTTTTAATTAAAATATGTTTTAATATTTACTTTTCAGGTCAAAATTACTTAAGGAGACACTTACTATGAAAGGGTATGAGTAATATTATCATTTTTGACAGCCCCAAATGTCTGCTGAAATCAATAATTTAAATGTATACAAACCAGTATCAGTGTCCAAAAGAGCACCTGGTGTGTTTCAGATGTTAAATAAATATTTGTTAAATGGGTGAACAAATATCACTGTCCTTCCCTATGGCTACATCCTGCTTTCCTAGACAATAGTAAGAAGCAAAATTTAAAATTTTACATCTAGTGACAATGGACCAAAAATCCCCATTAGTAAATGGGGGTTTGATCTATAAGAAAAACTTCCTATAAAATCAACTTGAAAATTATGTAATAGTTAATGATCGTTTAACTCAGAATATATTTCTGCCTGATGGGCTCATTTTGTTTGCTTTAGTTTCTAATTTGTAAACCTATCCCTTAGGGATTATCTATTTTACTTTGAATAACTTCAATTCCTTTGATATTCTTCCAGCCAGACCCTCTCTTAATAGCTGTCTCCTCAAATTGCATTGGGATCTGGGAGTTCCCTTATAATCTTTCAAAAAATAACCCAATTTCTTCCTAGCCCAGAAAAACTAATTGTGGCATCTCTGTGAGAGGATTTATGGGGGAGTAGAAGCATTTAGTTGTGTATAATTATAAGACCTTTAACTCTGCTACTAATTCCAACAGCTTTTCTTATGCCTTCTGTTTGCACACCAATCATTCAGCACATAGCTGTCCAACACTATGCAGTGCTCTAAAAGTCTCCAGGAGAAATGTTTTCCTGTCATTTATAATAGAGGGCAAAGAAAATCTTGGTTTATAGAGATTGAGAAGTCTATTCACTGTGTTTAGAGTTAATCCCAACTTCCTGCCTAACTCTCTTTCAAAGGGATTTAGCTTTAAATCCTAAATCTTTCAGCAGACATAAATGGAGAATGCAGAGAAACAGTAATTATGAAAATTTTATAATCTCCACAAACTAAAGGAATTTCTATAATAATCAGTCTATTGATATAATGTTAGCTATCCAATTCATCCCATCTGAAAGAGTAACAAGTCATGAATAGAAAGTCAGTGGCCACTTGAAAATTGTATTTGTTAAAACACATATGCTTAATTTATAGCAGTATTCATTTTGATCCTAAGGATTAACATTTGTTGAATATTTACTTTTTTCAGACGCACTTGTTAATGCTTTACATTGAATCTTCACAATATTCTCATAAATTAGATCTATTATTGCAAATTCCACTTTACTTCAGAGGAAAGTGAAGTCAAATTAAGTCAAAGCAAGTTGCTTTTTATGTAACTAGCAGTGATAGAGCTGAGATTCTTAACCCAAGACAATCTGGGACCAGGGATCTTTCTTTTAATCATTATATTACATGGCCTCAAAATGGTACAAAAGACTCTAAACTGTGTATATGAAATTATAATTTCTTCTCTCTACATGATCTTATGGTATGTGAGTGGTTTGAAGAAAAAAAATCAACTAAGAAAAACTGAAAGATAGTAGTATGATTTTATTTTGTTTTTTGCCCAGCAGAAAGACTTAAAAAGAAAGATGATACTGTTATTTTGTATTGAAAAATAAATGATCAAATAACAAAATCTCCCTTCTCCATTTGACACATTAAGTGGATTAAGTAGATAATGATGACTGGGACTCTTATCTCTACAGGAAGGCTTAAAATAGTGTGGAGAATGTGGATGTGAAAATAACCATCATTTTCAGATACACTGAGGTCATCCCCACATGGGCTCAATGATATAGGTACCATGATGGTGCCCATATGCTGTCACCTCCTCTGTTATTTCCTTTGATCCTTCAGGGATCCTAGCAACGGTTTCTCTTAGAACGTTCATCAGCCGCATGGACCCAAGTAGCAGCTTGCTTGGAAGAGTTGTCTTACATCTTTGATTTCTACTGATGATATTGGTGGTGGCTCCAAGACATCCCAGTGATCAGTAGCCACATTGCTGGGATTACATAACCAGTCTGAGGGCAGAATTAATCAGAATTGGACCGTTAATTCTACAACTCAGTTCTGGTTCCAATCCCAGAAAACTTTTAAACTGAAAGAATACGTTCACTGGCCTCAGGCACAATGCAATTTCTCTTTTGAATTCATGTGGTCCTGTCACAATGAAAGCCTCAAAGAAGAGAGCTGCTGTAGAAAACCTATGCAATACCACCAAAGGTGAACAACTACTGAAAAAGCCATCTGATGTCACTGAGGTCTCTAGGAATAATAGTTGAAGGTGTTGCCTTTTCCCAGATCGGTTGTGGCCTGACCTGTCTCCTACCATTTCAGTTTTGATCTGAGTTAAATGACCATGTCAATGGTTGGCTTAGCCTTCTTTGGTGTCTCAGCATAGCTGATGGCTATAGATTTTATACTGAAACGTGCCTGTTAAGCCCAGACCTTGCTCACTTATCATCTACTGTCCCTGAGGCTTGTACAGAAAGTCTCCTTATCTTCTGTGGCCCCAGTGTCCCCCTAGACCTTCAAACAACTACAGTGTGTCTTCATCTTCAGTAGTTTAGTGTTATACTCCCAGCAAATCTTCTAGAGCACAGCTCAGAGCAGTGGCTTTGCAGTGCTATTCACTCTTTAGTGACAGGGACCTTCTCCTCTTCATTTCAGCGATACAGTTTCATGCCCTTTCCATATCATAAAATCTGAAACTGCTTCTACATCTAAAATCTTAATCTTCTGATATGCTGGTATTGGAATCAATCTTCCTGTCCTTCAGGGCTCATTCTTACTTCCATTGACCTCCTCCTTGCTTACTTAAATATCTTGTTTCTGTTCCCCACAATCCTACACTAAATTGCCAGTTCTTTTTCTACTTTGCTTTGCACCATGTGGCTTCTTGGCCACACCTTGTGTCTTTTCACTACAATGACTCTCTCGCTGTAACCCTGGCTTGCTTGCCTCTGTGTATTTATTGGTTCAAAAACTGGCCCTCTTACATGAAGGACAACACCAAAGAAAGAGGCAGACCACTTTGGATTGGTAAGTGACAGGTTTAATAAATATGGAAGCTTACATAGGAGACTTGTCTTGGCCAACTGCAAGGCAAGTAGATTTTCGCACTCATCTGCCAGAATCTTAAAAGTTTATGTAGATGTCTCAACTAGGTTCAGTCATGTATTCAGTCCAGATAGATTGTCTCAAAAAACACCTTGTTCTCTCAAGTCTATTTCCTTGAAAATGGCTTCTACTGTGAGAACAGTGGACACACTATTCATTCCAAAGTCAGGGGAGGGATTGAGATGCCTCCGATTGCCAGGGTCTAGCTCACAGGCCAACCAGTAGTCATGTCTTCCTGATGACTTCCTCCTGCAGTATCTAACCTGTTCTTTAAATATCTTATGGCTGGATAAAGCCAGCTATGCTTCCTCTTTCTTTCAACATCTCAGCTACTTAGGGCTGGTTTAGAACATCACAAAATGGTGGGGGTTGACAACACTCAATTCATGGTTTTTAGCCTTGAACTCTCATCTCAATACTGCAGAGAAAGACTTCTGCAAGTATATTCTGCTCTCTATACTATGCCCTTGTCTAATTATTTTCATCTAGGTACGAAAATGGTTTCTGTAACGATGTACTAAATGTCTACAACAGGGAATATGTCACCTCTTTCTCAACATGTCTAAATCCATAATCAACTACTTTACATTAAAAATGGTTTCCTCTCCTATAGTTCCCATTTAATAAAAGAAACTTAATCATTTAGTAGTTTTTCTGAGAAATCATCCACTTTTCTCTATTGGATCAGTCACTAGGTCTACAGATTCCATTTCTTAATAATTTATCCCCTACCTTATTGCTGACCATCATTGCTTCACATCTATATTACAGAAATTGACTTCCACCTGATCAAAAATACTCTGGCTATTCTCACACTACTGTCTGAGAAATATTCCTGAAATGCAAATGAGACCCTACTACTGGACTGCACATGATCATGTATTGCTTATCTCCATTCACCATTTCCCTTGCATAAATGTCAAAATTGGATTATCAAGGAAACCTCTCTCACCTCCAGCCATTTCTCATAGTGGACACTTAATTTCAGGCAGTCTGATTTTCTCACTGCTGCAAAGGCAAAGTGCTGTTCTATTCATTATTTGTTAAAACACGCAGATTTCAGTTTTTGAAATTATGCAGATTTTTTTCCTCATTAACCAAAGTGGTCATATTAAATCTTCTCATTATAAACACGGACATGTTAAAAATCCCGCTAAGTCACTGTATATGTACACTTGCCAGAGATGGTATATGGGTGCCCACCACAGACAAATGAATTTATCTATGAAGAATCCTATTTGATATAATTTGCAAATGTAATTATAAATGAAAAATGTGTGAAAATCACTGTAACATTCTGGTGCTCCAGACAATATTAAAATATATATATAGCACTTTTCCAGTGCCAAGAATGTCTAAATGGTTTCCGTATATCAACTCAATCTAATCATTTCAAAAATGATATTATGGCTAGTATTTTATTTAATAAAGAAAGAAATTGAGCTATATAGAGAAACAAAGAAGTTGCCCAAACTTACACAGCTAGAAAGCCAAAGACCTGGAGTTTGAACCTTGACAGTTTGACTCTAGTTTCTTTCTCTATGTTTAATCCTTTAGCCAAATTGCCTCTTCAGAAAAGAAAAAAAAATGTATACTATACTTGAAAAAAAGATAGCCATGTATTAGGTGTTTGACATTCAAATAGCAAGTAGAATTTCCCAGAACACTAATCCTTTCAATATCAGTAACAAATTTAACACAACCACCAGAGGAGCGAAGCCAAGAAACTCAGCCCTGGAGGTCAGGCCAGGCTGGTGGGTAGCCAAGAAATGGACAAAGGAATGTTGAGGGGAGGAGTGTAAGGGTGGTTGGGGTTTGTTGAGAGTGCCAAAGGGAGTAGGGGTGAAGTATGGTCAAGGCCTACAGGTTGGGAAATGGATCACAGAGGGCAGAATAGAGCAAAGAGCAAGGGAAAGAATTCCAGACAAGTGAAGAATCATGAAATGCACCATTCCACTTTTAAGCTGCCAAAATAAGAAGGTAGGCATGGGTTTAGACAGGACTGTGGAAAAAAGAGGTTTCTGGGTCTGGAAAAAGTTTATGGGTTTACAAGGCTGCATTATCAGGGTATCACTAGTTGATTTCTAAGCAAAGGCTATCTTGGTTTGAGAAATTTTTCTGGACATGGGGAAACTGTCCCAAAGTGCAACTCCTCAGGTGAGACAGGGTTAAATATGCTGTAGACAGTAGAGGATTAATCTCTCACATAGCATCCTAAATATCCTATTGTGAATCTAGATGGATGTAATTCAAATTAAAGCTCTGCTCGTGAAAAGCTATAAGACCTTAAGCAAGCTAATTATCATTTATTAAATGGAAATAATAAAAGGTCCTGTCTAACACTGTTCATAAAGTAATAAAAATCTTTTGAAATATAAGTAGAACGCTGAGCTTTTCCAGGTAGTTATAGTCATTGTTTTGATTTGCAAAAATTTAGCTAAATATTCATATTCCTCTCCTCATCCTTTTATAAGAATTCAAGGTAGAAAAATTTAAGATGCACTGGAGATTATCATACCAAGTGAAATAAGTCAGAAGGAGAAAGACAAATGCATATAATATATGTGGAATCTAAAATTATGGCACAAATGAACCTATCTACAAAACAGAAGCAGACTCACAGACATAGAGAACAAACTTGTGGTTGCCAAGGAGAAGATGGGGTGGGGAGGGATGGACTGAGAGTTTAGGGTTAGTAGATGCAAACTATTACATATAGAATGGATAAACAAAAAGGTCCCACTGTATAGCACAGGGAACTATATTCAATATCATGAAATAAACCATAATGGAAAAGAATATTTAGAAAAGTCTATATGTGTATAACTGAGTCACCTTGCTGTACAGCAGAAATTAACACAATATTGTAAATCAGTTATACTTCAATGAAAAAAAAAATTTTAAAGTTTAGAAAGACTAAAATAAATTAATTATGCTGACAGTTTTTGAGAAAAATTGTCAGTTTTCTACTGAATCCTCTCCACCTCTCTGTTCTGAACAATCTTTAGAGATTACTTCTTAATAAATAGAATAAGTTAATTTATCAAGTAGCTGAGTTAAATCTATTTAATGAGTAGAAGTGTACACTAGCTAAAACTACATTGACTTTAAGAAAGACATTGTTAGCCTGAGAATCACTTTCTTTTTAACTTGAATATTCTATTAATTCATGGACACATTGGTCAGTGTGTCATCAGATCGAATTTGTATAGAACGTCACCAAAGTTGTAGTTTAGCGTCTTTCTTTTTTTCCGGAAATGTAAGTGATCACTTCAGAGTGGTTAGTGCAGTTGATACATGGTAATGGATAGTGGAACTTCAGAGCCACATCTTGATGTAAATATTATATTCTCAGTAGCTTATTTAGAGACATGTGTTGGAAAAATTGTAAATTCCAATCTGAGTTGAATATAGCCCTTAGGGTGATATAATCTAGGAAAGTTCTGTGGAAAATCTGTTAGGTCAGGGTAACCAAAATAATTTAGACTGATCTCTGATTCTGAAGCACAGGAAGAAGGTAAAAGGAAGGGAAGGCCTTACATAAAGGGAGCCAAGTAAGATTGAGTGGTTGTAAACTAGCCCAGAACACTCATTTTTGGTAAAACTCTCCTAATTGGTGCCACTGTTGAAGGCTATGTATTAGTATTCATATTATCATTGTTTTACAGTATCTTAGAAGGGATCCAGAAGGTAGTAAAATAATAATCATCTATAACCGAGTTTTTCAAAGATTTATCTTTAGAGAGTTTATTTCAGAATCACGTGGGAAACTAAAGATTCATATAGAATGACCACAGTCTCTGGTAGTCTAGCCCCCTAATCTTCATGTTTGACTCTGTAGATTTTGTCAGTACTTTCCGAGCATCTTCCTGAAAAGATGAACATATAGGAGATTCTTGGTAATAGTTCCCTAGCTCTTTTAACAATCACTTGTCCCACTACTCCCCTGTATTGTATCTCTTCTGACTCAAAATATGCAGAGTGACTGCTGCTTTCCTGACCGAATCTGAAATGATAACGTCTGGGAAGAGAGAAAGACATAGAAATTAAATATTTCTTCTATTTTATTATGACTAATAACTGAACCCCTTTTTACTCCTTTATGGTAGAAGGTCTGCAAAGTGAATCAAAATGTTGATGGAGCAAGATAAACCATAGAGGGGTGGCAAGAAACTATTGGAATATCTATTTGTCATTACTCTCAATTTTTATTAAATTCTGAAAACATAAATGGATGTCAATATTTGTATATGTAAGCCATTAAAAAATATAACACAAACTACAACACCCACCAACAAGCCCAAGAAATCAAGCTTAAATAATACTACCAACGTTCCTCTATGCCTATCCTTAGTTTCTCTTTTTTTTAAGTCTTTATTGAATTTGTTACAATACTGCTTCTGTTTTATGTTTTGTTTTCTTGGCCACGAGGCATGTGGGATCTCAGATCTCTGACCGGGGTTCGAAACAGTACCCCCTTCATTGGAAGGCGAAGTCTTAACCACTGGACCACCAGCGTCCATCCCCTCTTCCTCTGCTCTCTGCTTCTCCCTCAAACCAGGTAGCGGTCATGCAACCGAATTTCTTTGTTTTTATTTCTTTGCTCCTCCTGCAACTTGCTTTTTATGAACCGACATAATTTTTGTGAGATTTAGTTACAGTGTAACTGGTAGCTACAGTTCATCATTTTTTTACTACAGAGCAGTTTTGCATTATAAGAATGTAATACTGTGTATTAATCTACCTTCTTTTCAATGCATATCTTGGTTCTGGTGTTTTGTTAACGTGTTCATTTGTTAATCTTGCTTTATTTTGCTAGTACAAACAATGCCACTTTTAAGAGCGTTCAGCATTCATTTATATGACTCCTGGTGAACACAGGTCAAAATTTCTCTAGGTTATATTCCCAGGAGTAGAATTATGATTTCACACTTCACGTTCTCAGCTTCATTAGATAATGTCAAATTGCTTTCAAAAATATTTGCACTGATGTACAGCTTATCTGCCTTGTATGAGTTCCCATTACTCTAAATATATCCTTGCCAAAACTTCATGTTCTTGAACTTGTTAATTTTTGCCAATCTGGTGAGTGTGAAATAGCATCTCACTGTGGTTTTAATTGGAGTTTCCCTAATTACAAAAGAAGTTGAAATCTTTTTATACAATTATGAGACATTCATCAAAATTCCTGTTTATACACAGCACCCGTTATTATGTTGAGCTACATCTTTTTCTTCCTAATTTGTGAGAGTTCTTTACATATTCTCTATAATAATTTTCTGTCAGTCATATATTTTTTGGAGACAGTATGCAGTGTCTCTCTTCACATTCCTTATGATATTTATTGATATAAAGAAATTGAATAATGTTTCCTTTTTTGTTCCTTTATGAAATAAGTCCTTTAATACTACAATGCCATAAAATTTCTCTTAATTACATTAAAATATTTCATAACTTTACCTTTCATGGATAGGTCTTGAATCCACACTGTAAATGTCAAAATAAAGCATTGGAAGTGGCATGCACTTGAAAACTCTTCAAGTGCTGATATAAGTCAATAAATGAAAATAGAATTCTTAATCATACAGTTAGAGTTCCAGTGTTATTGAATATTTTGAGATTATAAGGAGAACAAATTAAAATGGACACTTGAGACCCATTTATTTTAGGGTATTACCAATCTACCAATAGGCATTTTCCTTAACATCCTCTATGGTACTTATGTTAGAATATAGAATTCTTCCAGGTCACTTAGGCCCATTTAAAATTATATACTTTGTGTTGTGCAATAATGAAAGCTAGTCCCTCTTGGAACCTTAGTTTACTTGTCATAGCAGTAGTAAGAAAGTAAATCAAACCTAGTAAAGAGGTACAGATTTTTATATCTATCATGTAATAACATATATATGTACATAAAATTAAATTATATATTAGCTTAATAATATAATATATAATAAAATTATACATTAGAAAATAGTTTTAAAGCATCCATATAAAGTTAACAGAAAAATCTAGGTTTACTTATGCTGTTTGTTTTCCCTTTATTATAATATTTTGTCTTACATTGATTCGTTCAGAAAGTATCTACCAGGGTTCTCTGGTGGTGCAGTGGTTAAGAATCTGCCTGCTAATGCAGGGGACACAGGTTTGAGCCCTGATCCCAGAAGATCCCACATGCAGCAGAGCAACTAAGCCCGTGCGCCACAACTACTGAGCCTGCTATCTAGAGCCAACGAGCCATAACTATTGAGCCTGTGTGCCACAACTACTGAAGCCCATGCGCCTAGAGCCCATGCTCTGCAAAAAGAAGCCACCAAAATGAGAAGCCCGCATACTGCAAGGAAGAGTAACCCCCGCTCGACGCAACTAGAGAAAACCTGTGTACGTCAATGAAGACCCAACACAGTCAAAAATAAAAACAAATAAATAAATAAATTTATAAAAAAATAAAAGAAAGTATCTACTTGGAGTCTACTGTTTCTAGTACACTATACTTAATTTGATCTATATTTGAATTGTTTTGTACAATTACTGGTATATAAATTTATATTTCACTTTCAGAATTATAACTCATGAAACACTTTTGTGAAAATGTTTGGTTATTACTATCTTAAATCACAAAGAATTGAAAATTTGACTCCAAATTTCTAATGACTCAAACTTATATAAATGTTCTGATATGAATATATACTTATCTAAATAAATGCTAAAATAACGCAGTTTAGGATCTTTTCCCTCATATATACAAAGCCTTCTATTAAACAGAAGTATAACAAAACACTATCATTTCAGTAGTCCACAAATAAAATTTAGATCTCTCTACATTTCATGTTGGAATTGAAAGATTTTTGTATTCCTGTAATGTATGATGTGGAAATGAGACAAAGCAATATTAGTGTTATTTAGAAATCCTAGAAGAAACTTCTAGTGAGTTCATTAAATTTATGATACAGAAATCTTGAAATGAAATGTTCTCTGTTTTTTTAAACTACATACCATAAAAGTTGTAAACTTTCCTAAGAGAAGTCATAGACAAGGTTATGGATTTTACCTTAGCTAGCTAACAATTTAATCTTGTTTTCATATTGCATACTTTTGGCCAGGATTTTACCTCATTCATTGTTTAAATATTTTCCTGCAAGAATTCAATACTTTGAAATAGAATTTTACATTCACTGTATATGCCAGACCTCATGCCTCAACTAAACTCAACTTGAAAAAAATGCAGTACACAACACCTCAGCACAAACTTTTCTCATGTTACTTAAGAAACTCTGATTGTATCCCAGCAATCAACCATTATGGTATGATATAATTTGGCATCGTTTTCCAAGTAGACCATGTTATTTATTATTCATAGTCTGGCAGCTATGTCTTCAAGCTATGTAGGTGGTTACAAGTGAAAATCGGCCACATGCTCCAAACTTTCTCTCCTTTATTAATTCATATTTTTCTGGCAGTTGTGGTTTCATTAATGGTATTTATCTGTTTCATAATGCTGTCTCCTTAAGCAAAGGTTAGCAGCAGCATCAACCATAAATATAACTGAAAAGAAACCCAGAATTCTCTCTAGAACAATGAAATTTTCAGTGATAGTGATTATATCCAAATCAAATTATAGATTTTGGTACCACCTTTTCTTCTGATCAGATTTATTTGGCTTCTAAGATAGCTTCAGAGATATCCAGTTAGGTATTATCAGTATGCCAAAGAATAATGATCATACAAATGATGTCTAAAATATATGTACTTATTGTGGTTATTTTGTATCAATATTAATTACTTTTGGATGCATGGGAAGGTAAGTAAAATAAAATTATACATATTAATTATCAGTATTATTTTTCCACTGATTATGGAATTACTCTTCCCTGGGTATGGTAATGAGCATGTTAGCCAAAATTAAACCCATAGATTTTATTACATAAATATACTTAGATGTAAATATGGAAAGAAATAATATGAAGATAGAAATATACTTCAGAGCTTGAAGATCTTCTACCATAAGGTGTGTTTATGTTCAAACTTCCGTTGTCTCTTTTCTCTGTTTCTCTTTATTTACTAGAAATTTACCTATGTTAAACATGTCTACTGAGAGATTGTTTGCAAATTGATAACCAAAACTTCTTTTTCTATATACATGTTCTTGGAGAATACCTTCCGATACTGAATTCTGCTTGTCCATGTGACTTTGCTGGACAATGGAGAATAACAAAAGAAAAGTGCTTGTGTGAGGCACTCGCCCTATCATTGTAGAGAATGTTTCTTCCACCATGCAAACAAGTCCAGGCAAGAATCCTAAAGCATAAGAGAAAAGTAGGAGGGAGGATCCAGCTATCCAGCCATTCCATCTCTCTCAGATATTCCACCAATTGACTGCAAAAATCAGCCAAGTGAGCCCAGACCAGAAACACCACCCAGCTGAACCCCAGAACCAGGGACAAATATATGATCATTGTTTTTTCCACTAATCATTGAAGTATTTTTTTCCCAGAATCAAATCTGACTAATATAACTACCATCATGATATTTTTAATAAAAAACTAGAAAGGAAGGCAAATTATGTTAATTTTATTAATCTGAGTTTTATTCTTAATTTAATATGTGATTTCTAAAACAACTTTGCAAATTCTTATTTTTGCACATTTAAACAATATTGGGACATGACAGTCTTTAATACTTCTTTTTATAGAATGTCATAAAAATTGCATGCATTTAATGCAATTAACTGAATTAAATAAATTAATAGTTCAGGTATGATTCTGGGTTTAAATTTTTTTTAATTACCTTTTAAAAGATATATCCTGATAGCACTGAAATGGTTTAAAGGTGAGTTCTGCATATTTTACTATCAAATTGAGTCTTTGTTTAGAGTGATTTATTTACCTTTGGGCAGTCTGGTTTATAGGACTGTACTCAAGAGGGATCTTGCATGCGAATATGAAGATCTTATAGGGGAGCATATTTAGAAAGTGCCAAGTCTCATGGAAATTCCAAAATGCAATTCCCTAAAGGAGAGAAGTAGTGCAAGGAGACCCTCTGAAACAGCCCTTATAGAAATGAATATATACCTAAGCCTAGGTAAGTGTTCTAGTTCATTTCTTGAACCAAAGAAGATAAACTAACATCTAGCAGAGTTGATGTTGTGGAGTTGCAAAAAAAAAAAAAAAAAAAAAAAATTCTGTAAGACAACTCTGAAGGTCATTAAAAAGAATCTGTATAAAAATAGTGTTTATTTGTCCTTGAGCCTAACTAACTCATGTTTATAGAATTAATTCATGCATCTGTTTTATATCAAATTATTTTGTCAGAGTTCATATTGGCCTTGATTTAAAAAACTGACTTCCCAGCTATTTCTGTTAATTTCATACTATCTGCCTCTTTTTTTTCTGGAAAAAAATGTAATGAACTCAATCTTTTTTCCTCTGGTCTTCTTATCTTAATGGTATAGAGCTACTTTTTCAATGCTGCCAAACCTTTTGATATAGCCACATATTTGTGACTTACAGCTATTAGTGACCATCTGATGCCCTTCAGTGACCTCTGATGGAGGGAAGGGATCATTATTTTCCCTAATCCCCATAATACAATAGAGACAATACTATACCTTCTAATAAGATTTGATAGAATCTTAGAATGGAAGTAAAAAGGAAGAGTAGTTTATCATTACTGTTATCCACACTGAAAACCCATAATCCTAGACTTTTGGAAGGTTTATGTGTAGAAGTGCCCAGCTCAGTCTGACCAACAGGAATCTTTTCTTTCAACTTCCTGATCTTCAACCACAACAAAAAAACATTATTCTCTTTCCAATTTCAAGTCCCACCTCATTTTGTGCCCCCAGATGTTACATAATTCATGAAGAATAATAAATCAATTCCCTTTGGGAGTCTCTCCCAACAGGAAATTGCCTGCATCCAAGGTTCAGAAAAACAAATATAGTAGTTGATATTACATTCTACAAAGTTTATTAATATCATCTTAATTATACAGTATGTATATCACCCTCCTTTGGCCCAGGTTATCTTCTAACCAGACTCAGGCATCTCTTTTATATGGCTTTTCTTCTAGGATTCAGTAAAGGTAAGATTAAACCTAAAAATCCTTCCCACTTTCATCTGCTTTTAGCTCCCACACTGCTTTAAGTGAATGGGGCCAAAACAAACAAGGAAATAAGATACATAATACTCCTAAAAATGTATTTTTATGTGCTCGGTGTACTCTAAATAAGCATTTGGTAACTTTGTTTTTTCACATTGAGTTTTTCCAACAATTCTATCATGTGATCAAGTTATTACTCCCAACTATTATTATGAAGTAGAATATTCACCATCTCCATATAAAGCATATACTTGGGTTCCTTCCCTAATTATGTTTTTACCTTATATATTCATGATATTAAGCAACTCTTCTCTCAGAATACAGGTAAGTTTATTCCAAAGATAAATGTTGATTCCCTAGAAGGCAGAAACCAATGTACACCCTTCCAAATTGTGGTTTTTCTAGCCAAAAATGCCATCACAAGTTACCCATTTTATATGAAAATTTATAACAATATCTATATTGACAGTAGACTCTCAGAAGGCACAGTGTTATAAGTTGTTCCTCTGAAGGAATTCTGAAAGAAAAATGTGAAATTTGGATTTAACAAAGAAAATAGGAGACAATAGGACCATGGCGGGGAAACAAACTATAGGCTCAAGAATTCAGGAGCTCTTTTGACAGATGACCAACCCACGTTATTAAGAATTAACCTCGGTAGAACCATGCAAGGAGACTTGGGCCTTAAAAGGCCCAGATTAAGTAGCTGCCAGATGAGATAGATGTATAAGAAATGATTTAAGTGTTTATTATCTAGAGGTTGCAGTACCAACCCATGAAGATATAATCCTTGAGGGAAAGGATTTGTGTGAAATATTTTTATACTTAGTGATGAATTCAAAACAGATGCACACATAGACACATAAAGACACACAAACATTTCATATTACTTATTCATTCATTTCCTTAATCATTTATTCAACACATATTTATTGAGAAACTATTTGTCCCAGGTTCTGATTTAGGTATAATATTTGCACCATAAACACACACACACACACACACACACACGCACACACACACACACACACATACACATACAATTTCTTACATCAGGAAACATATTTTAGTGATCAAGACATAACATTTACAAGCAAACTAAAAACGTAAGTGCATGGTATATTAGAAGGTGAATACTATTGTGAAGATAAATAAAATTTATGAAGGAGATATGGATTTCAGGGCAGGGTACTGTTTTATGTCAGGCTAATGCCTTCTAATAAAGTGACATTTCAGTAAGAACTTAAAATTGTGAGGACCAAACATGAGGATATTTTGGAGAAGAAAATTCCAGGCAGAATGAACATATTTTGCAAAGGTTCTGAGTAAAATCATGTTTAGTGTATTCAGTGATCGACCAGGAGGCCACCATGTTGAGAATAGCATGAGCTAAAGGCAGGGAGGCAGTTGGAGACAGATTATGAAGAATCTATAGGCATAAGAAAGTAAAAGTATTTTATTTTGAGGGAGTAGGAAGCCAATGGACAGTTTTAAATAAATGAGTGACAAAATTTTACTTTAGTTTAAAAAGATCACTCAGATTCCTATTGTGAATAGTTTAGAAGGAGGTTCTGAAGCAGAATAACCTTAGAGTAATTTATTTATTGCAATGACTGGCAAGAAATTGTGGCTATGTAAGGTAGAGAGGTAGCAGTGACATTTGGTAGAAAGCTTGGACTTTGGATATTCAGTATCTGCTGATTGGATGTGGGGTATAGGAGATATAGAGAAGTTATGAATGACTCCAAAATTTTGATGTTGGCATCTAGAAAGATATTGCCATTTAATGAGAATGGGAAGACTGGAAGAATGTGTTTGGTGGGGAAAGTCAAGAACTCAAATATGGATGTTATTAACAGACATCATTAGTTAAATATTCAAGCGAAAATGTCAAGTAGGCAGTAGGATATATCAGTATGAAGTTCAGAGAAAAAGTCTAGGCAGAAGTCAGAAATTTGAGAGTTATAGGCAAAGAGAAACCAAGTGTTTCTAGTTTTACATGGGGATTTGACCTTCCGTTAACTTGCAGGCTTTGTTCCCATGGTAATCTGATAAGAGTTGAATGCCATCTCCAGGCAACATTACTTAAAACATAAATTACCCCTAATTTGTAAATTGGCATCTGAATAAGGAACTATGAATACTCCTTGGGGTTATACATTGAGCAGTGACTCTTGGAACTGGCATGTTTCTTGCAGGGGCCCTGGAAGCTATGCCTATAGGGATATTAACTCCTGTGTGACATGATGTTTCTAAGTCAGAGAAGTTTCCCCAGCTACCCAAAGTGGTCTCACCTCCATGAACCTGAACTGTCATCTGAGTTGACTTCTTCTGGGTGAGTCTGTGGACTCTTTCATGGACTGCTGAAAGAACTACTCCTGAAAGGAATGTTTGATGTTGAGCTGCTGCCATGCTGTGGTTCCTGTTTGATAACCTTCTGAGCAGACTGATATAAAATATGTTTTATGATACTGTTTTGAGTATGAATGTATAATTAAACCTAAGAAACTTAATTAGTGAGCATTGTAAAAGTGTTCAATGTATGGATGGTATCTAAAGGCATAAGATTAGCTGAAATTTCTTAAGAAGTATCAACAGAGAAAAGAAAAATTCTGAAAATTATACCTTGAGTTACCCCAGAAGTATAGGATAAAAGGTGGAATGAAAAGAGGAATCTGAAAAGGAGCACATAATGATATAGTAATACAACCAAAAGAAGTTGGTATACTGGAAACCAAGGGAAATGGGCATTTCAAGAAGGTGGGAGGACTCACTTGTATCAAATGCTCTATGAAATAGAATATTACCAAAAAGAGCATACACACTGAGGGCCAGTTAATTTTGGCTGAGCTCTGTTCTGATTGGCTGATATCCATGCCACACTGGAGAGGAAAAGTTAGTCTACCACTTCTGGGATTGGAGCTAGAAATGCATCGGGGAGTCAGAGTTGGTTAAAGGCACTCTAACTTGTCTCAGAGATGTAAGGTTGACCAGATATTCCATGGCAGAGGGCATGCGAAGATGGTAGAAGAATGACGAGGAGAGGGGAAAGAAGGAACAGGGTTAGGGATAGTTTGGTTTGGACTTATATCATGATTTCATGTCTTCATGGGAAATGACCAAAGGTAATGAAATTGAAGTTTTCTTTGTTTTACAATTACCTAAGAATTAAAATTCTCATGAAAGCTAAAACGTACCAAATAAGAAATAAAGAACAATAAATATTTGGTAAGTTCATTGATCTTAGGACATATTGTTCACACTAAATATCAAGGGAACATACAGAATTTTGCTTTTACAAAGTTGATTAAATTTCAGCATGATTACTTCAGAATAGTTTATTTTTTAATTTTTTTAATTACATGCTATATTTGGTGCATAGTCATTTCCCATTCTTCCTGTGGCTTGTGGCACTTTCTTTGATGACACATACGGGGAATGTCTCAGTGAATACATGGGGCAATTCCAGTTAGTTAATACACGCTGCTGCCAGTCAGCACATGTTGCTTTTCACCATTGGCATATGATTTCTCTTTCACTTTACAAACAACCTCACCTTTACTGAAAATCAGTTGTCAGGGATGACTACATCTGTCATTTCACTCATGAGAAAATTTCACATTACATCATAATACTTAGAAAGAGAATATGGAAAGTTGATATTCTCTCAAATCCTGTGCTTTATTTCACTGTTTTTACATGAAGAGTAAGATTAATAAACATCAGTATGATTTGCATGTGCAGTCAAGCTTTCTGCAAGAAGTTATGAATCTAAAATCCTCTTAAATGTGTAGCCATTGTTCAAAGTAAAAAAAAAAAAAAAGCAGCAGAAGCAATTTGGTTATGTGAGTGTTATTCTCACAACCAAATCGATTCCTGGCAACACATTATTTGATTCCAGTAACTCCTAATTCAGCATGAGTCTGTGTGTAATGGAAATTATCTTATTCTTTTAGATGTATGAGAAATACAAATTATCTTAGAAGTAACTCACTTGCAATTAGTATAATTCATTTAGAAGATAGGACAAAGTTTGTATAATCAATTAAAACAAGATTTACCAATTAATAAACAAAATTTCAGAGGTGAGATTCTATTTCCATATCATCTATATCAGTATCTATATTAACTATATCATCTCTATCTCTTTATCTACACATATATAATAGAAAGCCCACTTAATCAAGTGAGAATTTGTATTTGTAAACAAATGTGCAAGGCCTCCAGCAAGTAGTATCTGTGATTTTGTAAATAAAATTTAAAGGGAAAACTGAGATAAAGCAATGTGATTCTACAGGTAAGAATGTGTAACATTCTTGTGGCTTAATTTTTAGAAAGAAATCAACAGAAAAACAAATTTTCTATAATTTTATCTAAATTATTTTAAATGACTTGACATGTTTTTAAACTGCTGAGCAGCAACAGGAATTGGCTGAAGATGCTAGACATGGAGGCAAGAAACCTGGCTTTAGGACTTGAGAATTTCTGGATTAGAAAAGAGTTTTCACAATCATTAAAATTTTGGGGTTGTGGAACCCTCTGAAACTAGAATAAAAGCTAAAGAACTCTTAGCTTAGAACAATACATGTAAGAGCAATCCCACAGTCTAAAGATAGTTAAGAACCCAAAAACACTGACAGAATTCGTCCTGTGCACTTATGTGCATTGGTATATTTTTTCCAAAATATACTTTATATCTACAATTTTGTACCTTAACATTTTCTTTTTTGTTGTTGTTATTATTTATTTATTTATTTACTTTTGGCTGCATTGGGTCTTTGTTGCTGCACGCAGGCTTTCCCTAGTTGTGGTGAGTGGGGGGCTACTCTTTGTTGTGGTGCTTGGGTTTCTCATTGTGGTGGCTTCTGTTGTTGCAGAGCATGGTCTCTAGGCACATGAGCTTCAGTAGCTGTGGCATGAGGGCTCAGTAGTTGTGGTTCGTGGGCCCTAGAGCGCAGGCTCAGTAATTGTCCTGCATGGACTTAGTTGCTCTACAGCATATGGGATCTTCCCAGACCACGGATTGAACCTGTGTCCCCTGCATTGATAGGCAGATTTTTAACCCCTGTGCCACCAGGAAAGTCTCTCAACATTTTCATTTAATAGATCATTTAGTATGAATTTCTAATGTTATTAAATATTCTTCAATTAATTAAGAAGGCTTAATTTTAAATGGATACTATTATAAAGGACATTTAATAATTTATTACAATAGTGTGTTAGTTTCAAAGTGTCAGTCATGCAATAATAAATAAAAATAATGCAGGAAAAAGCTGCATTAGGCAAATAATAATAATAATAATTTCTTAAAATTAGACATTAACTTAAAAAAATCTAATATTTGCTAATTTAATGCCATACAAGTACCCTATTAATTTATGTCACATACCTATCCTAATAGGCCAAATTGCTTAATGGCTCACTTCATTTTATTCCTGAATAATAAATCATTGTATAGTTTTTCCACCAGTTGTTTATTCATTAATCTACATCTTGGTCACTACCAGATTTGTGATGATGAATAAAGCTGATATAAACAACCATATATGTCATTCATTTTCGAATCAATCGAGTAGCAACCTAAAAGCACAAATGCTGGGTTGTATGGTAGACAATGTTTAGCTATGTAAGAAACTGTCAAGCTATCTTTCAAAGTGGCTGTGTCATTTCTCACTCCCATCCATCGTAAGAAAGAATTTCTGTTCCTCCACATTCTTGTCAGCAATTGGTATTGTCATTTCTTTGAATATTGGCTATTCCAGTAGGTGTGCAGTGGTATCACATTAAGAAAAATTATGTTGAACATTGTTGTATATATTTATTTGCCAACTGTATATCTTTTTGGTGAAGTGCCTGTTCAGATATCTTGCCATTTTTTAATTAGGTTCATTTTCTTAATGTTCATTTTTAAGAGTCCGTTGTATATTTTGGTTACAAGTCATTTACCACATATATTTTTTAAATGTCTTTTCTAATCTATGGTTTAGAAACCATATTCTCTTAAGAGTGTCTTTCTAAAAAAAAAAAAAAAAAAGAGTGTCTTTCTCAGAACAGAAGCTTTTTTTTTTTTTTTTTTTTTTTTTTTTTTCTCCAAGTTACTTTTATTTTTTTTTTTTTTTAACATCTTTATTGGGGTATAATTGCTTTACAATGATGTGTTAGTTTCTGATTTATAACAAAGTGAATCAGCTATACATATACATGTGCTCCCATGTGTCTTCCCTCCTGCATCTCCCTCCCTCCCACTCTCCCCCTCCCACCCCTCCAGGCTGTCCCAAAGCCCCGAGCTAATATCCCTGTGCCTTGCGGCTGCTTCCCCCCAGCTATCCACCCCACCACGTTTGTTAGTGTGTATATGTCCATGACTCTCTCTCGCCCTGTCAAAACTCACCCTTCCCCCTCCCCATATCCCCAAGTCCGCTCTCCAGTAGGTCTGCGCCTCCATTCCTGTCTTATCCCTAGGTTCTTCATGACATTTTTTCCCCTCAAATTCCATATATATGTGTTAGCATACGGTATCTGTCTTTGTCTTTCTGACTTACTTCACTCTGTATGACAGACTCTAGGTCTATCCATCTCATTACAAATATCTCAATTTCATTTCTTTTTAAGGCTGAGTAATATTCCATTGTGTATATGTGCCACATCTTCTTTATCCATTCGTCCGATGATGGGCGCTTAGGTTCTTTCCATCTCCGGGCTATTGTAAATAGAGCTGCAATGAACATTTTGGTACATGACTCCTTTTGAATTTTGGTTTTCTCAGGGTATATGCCCAGTAGTGGGATTGCTGGGTCATATGGTAATTCTATTTGTAGTTTTTTAAGGAACCTCCATACTGTTCTCCATAGTGGCTGAACCAATTCACATTCCCACCAGCAGTGCAAGAGTGTCCCCTTTTCTCCACACCCTCTCCAGCATTTATTGTTTCTAGATTTTTTGATGATGGCCATTCTGACTGGTGTGAGATGATATCTCATTGTAGTTTTGATTTGCATTTCTCTAATGATTAATGAGGTTGAGCATTCTTTCATGTGTTTGTTGGCATTCTGTATATCTTCTTTGGAGAAATGTCTGTTTAGGTCTTCTGCCCATTTTTGGATGGGGTTGTTTGTTTTTTTGTTATTGAGCTGCATGAGCTGCTTGTAAATTTTGGAGATTAATCCTTTGTCAGTTGCTTCATTTGCAAATGTTTTCTCCCATTCTGAGGGTTGTCTTTTGGTCTTGATTATGGTTTCCTTTGCTGTGCAAAAGCTTTGAAGTTTCATTAGGTCCCATTTGTTTATTTTTGTTTTTATTTCCATTACTCTAGGAGGTGGGTCAGAAAGGATCTTGCTGTGATTTATGTCATAGAGTGTTCTTCCTATGTTTTCCTCTAAGAGTTTGATAGTTTCTGGCCTTACATTTAGGTCTTTAATCCATTTTGAGCTTATTTTTGTGTATGGTGTTAGGGAGTGATCTAATCTCATACTTTTACATGTACCTGTCCAGTTTTCCCAGCACCATTTATTGAAGAGGCTGTCCTTTCTCCACTGTACATTCCTGCCTCCTTTATCAAAGATAAGGTGTCCATATGTGCATGGGTTTATCTCTGGGCTTTCTATCCTGTTCCACTGATCTATCTTTCTGTTTTTGTGCCAGTACCATACTGTCTTGATTACTGTTGCTTTGTAGTATAGTCTGAAGTCAGGGAGCCTGATTCCTCCAGCTCCTTTTTTCGTTCTCAAAATTGCTTTGGCTATTCGGGGTCTTTTGTGTTTCCATACAAATTGCGAAATTTTTTGTTCTAGTTCTGTGAAAAATGCCAGTGGTAGTTTAATAGGGATTGCATTGAATCTGTAGATTGCTTTGGGTAGTAGAGTCATTTTCACAATGTTGATTCTTCCCATCCAAGAACATGGTATATCTCTCCATCTATTTGTATCATCTTTAATTTCTTTCATCAGTGTCTTATAATTTTCTGCATACAGGTCTTTCGTATCCTTAGGTAGGTTTATTCCTAGATATTTTATTCGTTTTGTTGCAATGGTAAATGGGAGTGTTTTCTTGATTTCACTTTCAGATTTTTCATCATTAGTATATAGGAATGCCAGAGATTTCTGTGCATTAATTTTGTATCCTGCTACTTTACCAAATTCATTGATTAGCTCTAGTAGTTTTCTGGTAGCATCTTTAGGATTCTCTATGTATAGTATCATGTCATCTGCAAACAGTGACAGCTTTACTTCTTCTTTTCCGATGTGGATTCCTTTTATTTCCTTTTCTTCTCTGATTGCTGTGGCTAAAACTTCCAAAACTATGTTGAATAAGAGTGGTGAGAGTGGGCAACCTTGTCTTGTTCCTGATCTTAGTGGAAATGCTTTCAGTTTTTCACCATTGAGGATGATGTTTGCTGTGGGCTTGTCATATATGGCCTTTATTATGTTGAGGAAAGTTCCCTCTATGCCCACTTTCTGGAGGGTTTTTATCATAAATGGGTGTTGAATTTTGTCAAAAGCTTTCTCTGCATCTATTGAGATGATCATATGGTTTTTCTCCTTCAATTTGTTAATATGGTTTATCACATTGATAGATTTGCGTATATTGAAGAATCCTTGCATTCCTGGAATAAACCCCACTTGATCATGGTGTATGATCCTTTTAATGTGCTGTTGGATTCTGTTTGCTAGTATTTTGTTGAGGATTTTTGCATCTATGTTCATCAGTGATATTGGCCTGTAGTTTTCTTTCTTTGTGACATCCTTGTCTGGTTTTGGTATCAAGGTGATGGTGGCCTCGTAGAAGGAATTTGGGAGTGTTCCTCCCTCTGCTATATTTTGGAAGAGTTCGAGAAGGATAGGTGTTAGCTCTTCTCTAAACGTTTGATAGAATTCACCTGTGAAGCCATCTGGTCCTGGGCTTTTGTTTGTTGGAAGATTTTTAATCACACTTTCAATTTCAGTGCTTGTGATTGGTCTGTTCATATTTTCTATTTCTTCCTGATTCAGTCTTGGCAGGTTGGGCATTTCTAAGAATTTGTCCATTTCTTCCAGATTGTCCATTTTATTGGCATAGAGTTGCTTGTAGTAATCTCTCATGATTTTTTTTATTTCTGCAGTGTCAGTTGTTATTTCTCCTTTCTCATTTCTAATTCTATTGATTTGAGTCTTCTCCCTTTTTTTCTTGATGAGTCTAGCTAGTGGTTTATCTATTTTGTTTATCTTCTCAAAGAACCAGCTTTTAGTTTTATTGATCTTTGCTATCGTTTCCTTCATTTCTTTTTCATTTATTTCTGATCTGATTTTTATGATTTCTTTCCTTCTGCTAGCTTTGGGGCTTTTTTGTTCTTCTTTCTCTAATTGCTTGAGGTGCAAGGTTAGGTTGTTTATTCGAGATGTTTCCTGCTTCTTAAGGTGGGCTTGTATTGCTATAAACTTCCCCCTTAGAACTGCTTTTGCTGCATCCCATAGGTTTTGGGTCGTTGTGTCTCCATTGTCATTTGTTTCTAGGTATTTTTTTATTTCCTCTTTAATTTCTTCAGTGATCACTTCATTATTAAGTAGTGTATTGTTTAGCCTCCATGTGCTTGTATATTTTACAGATCTTTTCCTGTAATTGATATCTAGTCTCATGGCGTTGTGGTCAGAAAAGATACTTGATACAATTTCAATTTTCTTAAATTTACCAAGGCTTGATTTGTGACCCAAGATATGATCTATCCTGGAGAATGTTCCATGAGCACTTGAGAAAAATGTGTACTCTGTTGTTTTTGGATGGAGTGTCCTATAAATATCAATTAAGTCCATCTTGTTTAATGTATCATTTAAAGCTTGTGTTTCCTTATTTATTTTCATTTTGGATGATCTGTCCATGGGTGAAAGTGGGGTGTTAAAGTCCCCTACTATGAATGTGTTACTGTCTATTTCCCCTTTTATGGCTGTTAGTATTTGCCTTACGTATTGAGGTGCTCCTATGTTGGGTGCATAAATATTTACAATTGTTATATCTTCTTCTTGGATCGATCCCTTGATCATTATGTAGTGTCCTTCTTTGTCCCTTTTAATAGTCCTTATTTTAAAGTCTATTTTGTCTGATATGAGAATTGCTACTCCAGCTTTCTTTTGGTTTCCATTTGCATGGAATATCTTTTTCCATCCCCTTACTTTCAGTCTGTATGTGTCTCTAGGTCTGAGGTGGGTCTCTTGTAGACAGCATATATAAGGGTCTTGTTTTTGTATCCATTCAGCCAATCTGTGTCTTTTGGTGGGAGCATTTAGTCCATTTACATTTAAGGTAATTATCGATATGTATGTTCCTATTCCCATTTTCTATATTGTTTTGGGTTCGTTATTATAGGTCGTTTCCTTCTTTTGCATTTCTTATCTAGAGGAGTTCCTTTAGCATTTGTTGTAAAGCTGGTTTGGTGGTGCTGAACTCTCTCAGCTTTTGCTTGTCTGTAAAGGTTTTAATTTCTCCATCAAATCTGAATGAGATCCTTGCTGGGTAGAGTAGTCTTGGTTGCAGGTTTTTCTCCTTCATCACTTTCAGTATGTCCTGCCACTCCCTTCTGGCTTGTAGGGTTTCTGCTGAGAGATCAGCTGTTAACCTTATGGGGATTCCCTTGTGTGTTATTTGTTGTTTTTCCCTTGCTGCTTTTAATATGCTTTCTTTGTATTTAATTTTTGATAGTTTGATTAATATGTGTCTTGGCGTATTTCTCCTTGTATTTATCCTGTATGGGACTCTCTGTGCTTCCTGGACTTGATTAACTATTTCCTTTCCCATATTAGGGAAGTTTTCAACTATAATCTCTTCAAATATTTTCTCAGTCCCTTTCTTTTTTTCTTCTTCTTCTGGAACCCCTATAATTCGAATGTTGGTGCGTTTAATGTTGTCCCAGAGCTCTCTGAGACTGTCCTCAGTTCTTTTCATTCTTTTTTCTTTATTCTGCTCTGCAGTAGTTATTTCCACTACTTTATCTTCCAGGTCACTTATCCGTTCTTCTGCCTCAGTTATTCTGCTATTGATCCTATCTAGAGTACTTTTAATTTCATTTATTGCGTTGTTCATCGTTGCTTGTTTCATCTTTATGTCTTCTAGGTCCTTGTTAACTGTTTCTTGCATTTTGTCTATTCTACTTCCAAGATTTCGGATCATCCTTACTATCATTATTCTGAATTCTTTTTCAGGTAGATTGCCTATTTCCTCTTCATTTGTTAGGTTTGGTGGGTTTTTATCTTGCTCCTTCATCTGCTGTGTGTTTTTCTGTCTTCTCATTTTGCTTATCTTACTGTGTTTGGGGTCTCCTTTTTGCAGGCTGCACGCTCGTAGTTCCCGTTGTTTTTGATGTCTGTCTCCAGTGGCTAAGGTTGTTTCAGCGGGTTGTGTAGGCTTCCTGGTGGAGGGGACTAGTGCCTGTGTTGTGCTGGATGAGGCTCGGTCTTGTCTCTCTAGTGGGCAGATTTACGTCTGGTGGTGTGTTTTGGGGTGTCTGTGGCCTTGTTATGATTTTAGGCAGCCTCTCTGCTAATGGGTGGGGTTGTGTTCCTGTTTTGCTAGTTGTTTGGCATAGGTTGTCCAGCACTGTGGCTTGCTGGTCGTTGAGTGAAGCTGGGTGCTGGTGTTAAGATGGAGGTCTCTGGGAGATGTCCACCGTTTAATATTATGTGGAGCTGGGAGGTCTCTTGTTGATCAGTTTCCTGAAGTTGGCTCTCCTACCTCAGAGGCAGAGCCCTGCCTCCTGGGCTGGAGCACCAAGAGCCTTTCATCCACATGGCTCAGAATAAAAGGGAGGAAAAGTAGAGAGAATTATTAGAAGTATGAGGAAAGAAAGAAGGAAAGGAGGAAAGGAAGGAAGGAAGAAAGAAGCAAAGAAGGAAAGAAAGGAGGGAGGGAGGGAGGAAGGAAGGAAGGAAGGAGGGAAAGAAGGGGAAAATGTAGAGAGAATTATTAGAAGTTTGAGGAAAGAAAGAGGGAAAGGAGGAAAGGAAGGAAGGAAGAAAGAAGCAAAGAAGGAAAGAAAGGAGGGAGGGAGGGAGGGAGGAAGGAAGGAAAGAAGGAGGGAAAGAAGGAGAAAATGTAGAGAGAATTAGTAGAAGTTTGAGGAAAGAGAGAAGGAAAGGAGGAAAGGAAGGATGGAAGAAAGAAGCAAAGAAGGAAAGAAAGGAGGGAGGGAGGGAGGAAGGAAGGAAGGTAGGAGGGAAAGAAGGAGAAAATGTAGAGAGAATTAGTAGAAGTTTGAGGAAAGAAAGAAGGAAAGGAGGAAAGGAGGAAAGGAAGGAAGGAAGAAAGAAGCAAAGAAGGAAAGAAAGGAGGGAGGGAGGGAGGAAGGGAGGAAGGAAGGAAGGAAAGAAGGAAAAAAGACAGAAAGAAAGAAGATACAGTAAAAATAAAATAAAGTATAATATAGTTATTGTACTAAAAAATATTTAGAACAAAAAAAAAAAAAGAAAAAGAAAAAAAAAAAAAAAAAAAAAAAAAAAAAGAACAGATAGAACCCTAGGACAAATGCTGGAAACAAAGCTATACAGAGAAAATCTTACACAGAAGCATACACATACGTGTTCACAAAGAGAGGCAAAGTGGGAAAAATCATAAATCCTGCTCCCAGAGACCACCTCCTCAACCTGGGGTGATTCGCTGTCTAAAGGAGGGAAGGAAGGAAGGAAAGAAAGAAAGAACGAAGGTAAAGTACAATAAAGTTATTACAATTAAAATTAATTATTAAGAAAAAAAATTTTTTTTTTTTTTTAAAAAAAAAAACATGGACGGATAGAGCCCTAGGACAAATGTTGGAAGCAAAGCTATACAGAGAAAATCTTACACAGAAGCATACACATACACGTTCACAAAGAGAGGCAAAGGGGGAAAAATCCTAAATCCTGCTCCCAGAGACCACCTCCTCAACCTGGGGTGATTTGCTGTCTAAAGGAGGGAAGGAAGGAAGGAAAGAAAGAAAGAAAGAACGAAGGTAAAGTACAATAAAGTTATTGCAATTAAAATTAATTATTAAGAAAGAAAAAAAAATTTTTTTTTTTTTTTTTTAAAAAAAAACCATGGACGGATAGAGCCCTAGGACAAATGTTGGAAGCAAAGCTATACAGAGAAAATCTTACACAGAAGCATACACATACACGTTCACAAAGAGAGGCAAAGGGGGAAAAATCCTAAATCCTGCTCCCAGAGACCACCTCCTCAACCTGGGGTGATTTGCTGTCTAAAGGAGGGAAGGAAGGAAGGAAAGAAAGAAAGAAAGAACGAAGGTAAAGTACAATAAAGTTATTGCAATTAAAATTAATTATTAAGAAAGAAAAAAAAATTTTTTTTTTTTTTTTAAAAAACCATGGAAGGATAGAGCCCTAGGACAACTATTGGGAGCAAAGCTATACAGAGAAAATCTTACACAGAAGCATACACCTACACGTTCACAAAGAGAGGCAAAGGGGGAAAAATCATAAATCCTGCTCCCAGAGACCACCTCCTCAATTTGGGGTGATTAGTTGTCTAAAGGAGGGAAGGAAGGAAGGAAAGAAAGAAAGAAAGAACGAAGGTAAAGTTCAATAAAGTTATTACAATTAAAATTAATTATTAAAAAAAAATTTTTTTTTTTTTTTTTAAAAAAAAAAAACCCATGGACGGATAGAGCCCTAGGACAAATGGTGGAAACAAGAGTATACAGACAAAATCTCACACAGAAGCATACATGCCCACATTCACAAAAAGAGGAAAAGGGAAAAAAATCACCGATCTCGCTCCTAAATTCCCCCTCTTCAATTTGGGCTCACTCCCTGTCTATTCAGGTATTCCACAATGCAGGGCACATCAAGTTGATTGTGGAGCTTCAATCCGCCGCCTCCGCGGCTGCCGGGAGAGACCTCCCCCTCTCCTCCCTGCTCTCACAGCTCACAGGAGCTCAGCTTTGTACCCGGCCCTGCCCCTGTGCGCTGATCGCTGGAGGGCGTCTGTTTTTTTTGCTCAGACAGGACGGGGTTAAAGGAGCCGCTGATTCGGGAGCTCCGGCTCACTCTGGCCGGGGGTTGGGGGATGGGGGAAGGAGGGGCACTGCGTGCGGGGCGGGCCTGCGGCGGCAGAGGCGGCGTGACGCTGCACCAGCCTGAGACCCGCCGTGCGGGAAGCTGTCCCCAGATCCCGGGAACCCGGCAGTGGCGGCCTGCACAGGCTCCGCGGAAGAGGGGCGCGGAGAGTGACCTGTGCTCGCACACAGCCCCCCTGGTGGCGGCAGCAGCAGCCCCAGCGTCTCCCGCCCGTCTCTGGGCTCCGCAGTTTCAGCCGCGGCTCGCGCCCGTCTCTGGGGCTCGCGCTTCCCGCCGCGGCTCGCGCCCGTCTCGGGGGCTCGCGCTTCCCGCCGCGGCTCGCGCCCGTCTCTGGGGCTCGCGCTTCCCGCCGCGGCTCGCGCCCGTCTCGGGGGCTCGCGCCCTCAGCCGAGGCTCGCGCCCGTCTCTGGGGTTTGCGCTTTTTAGCCGCGGCTCGCGCCCTTCTCTGGAGTTCCTTTAAGCAGCGCTCTTAAACCCCTCTCCTCGCGCGCCAGGAAACAAAGAGGGAAGAAAAAGTCTCTTGCCTCTTCGGCCGGTGCAGGCTTTTCCCCGAACTCCCTCCCGGCTAGTCGTGGCGCACCAACCCCTCCAGGCTATGCTCAAGCCGCCAACCCCAGTTCTCTCCCCGCGCTCCGTCCAAAACCGAAACCCGAGCCTCAGCTCGCAGCCCCGCCCGCCCCGGCGGGTAAGCAGACAAGCCTCTCGGGTTGGTGAGTGCCGGTCGGCACCGATCGTCTGTGCAGGAATCCCCCCGCTTTGCCCTCCGCACCCGTCGCTGTGCTCCACTCCGCGGTCCCGAAGCTCCCCCCTCCGCCTCCCGCAGTCTCCGCCCGCGGAGGGGCTTCCTAGTGTGTGGAAACTTTTCCTCCTTTACAGCTCCCTCCCACTGGTGCAGGTGCCGTCCTTATTCTTTTGTCTCTGTTTTTTCTTTTTTCTTTTGCCCTACCCAGGTACGTGGGGAGTTTCTTGCCTTTTGGGAGCTCTGAGGTCTTCTGCCAGCCTTCAGTAGGTGTTCGGTAGGAGTTGTTCCACGTGTATATGTATTTCTGGTGTATCCGTGAGGAGGAAGGCGATCTCCACGTCTTACTCTTCCGCCATCTTCCCGCCCACCCAGAACAGAAGCTTTTTAATTTTAATCAAGTTCAACTTATCTATCTTTCTCTGATGGATTTCATCTTTTGTTTGTACCTAAAATTAAGTATAAAACACAATCACATATATTTTCTCCTCTGCTTTATTTAGGAGTTTTATAGTTTTAAATTTTACCATTAGGTCCATCACACATTTTGAGCTAATTTTTTGAAGGTGTAAGTTCTGTGTTTAGGTTCTTTATTTTTTTCCGTGTAAGGCTGTCCAATTGATCAAGAACCACTTGTTGAAAAGACTATCCTTTCTACATTGAACTGCATTTGTTCCTTTGTCAAAATTCAGTTGATTATATATGTGTGGATTTATTTTTGGCTCTGTATTCTGGTCCATTAATATATTTGTCTATTATTTTGCCAATTTCATGTTTTCATGGTTACTCTAGCTTTATGTCTTGAACCATGTAGTTTGCATTGTTCAACTTCATGATCTTTCTCAGTACTGTGTCGGTTATTCTAGCTCCTTTACATTTCCATAAAAATTTTAAAATCAAATTTTTGGTATCTTCAAAATATTTTGCTTGCATTCTGATTAGAATTCCATTGGTGTATAGATCAAGTTGGGAAGATATGATTTGGTTTTTAAGACCTTCATCAAAGATAAATAATAAAGCCATCACTGGGAGGAGGAAACCCTGGATGAGTTGAATCTTCAGTACTACAATACAGACTATCCCTCCATTTATTTAAATCTTCTTTGATTACTTTTGTCATTGGTTTGTAGTTTACTGCAAAATAATCTGAACATATTTTGTAAGATTTACATCTAAGTATTATATTTTTTCATGCTACTGTAAATGGTAGTTTTATTTTTAATTCCAAATTTCAGTTTGTTGCTGGTATACTGGAAAAGAATGACATTTTTATATTGATCTTTTATGCTTCAACTTGCTATATTCTTTCCAGTGTTTTATTTGTAGATTATTTTTGTCCTAAATATAATCATGTCATCTTCAAATAAAGACAATTTCATTTCTTCTCTTTTAATCTCATATTGTTATATCTTTTACTTATCTTTTGCACTAGCTATGACTTCCAGTATGATGTTGAACAAGAGTGATGGGAGAGGGCATCCTTGATGTGTTCTTGATAGTAGTAGAATCAATACTGTATCTTATCAAGGATGATGTTAATGTAGGTCTTTTGTAGGTATTTTTTTTAATTAAGTTGAGGACTACCCGTCTATTTTTACTTTGCTGAGATTTTCTTTCAGTGAATAGGTGTTGGATTTTGTCAAATGATTTTTCTACATCAACTGATATAATCATATAACTTTTCTTCTTTAGCCTATTGATATGGTAAATTACATTGGTTGATTTCCAATTTTTTAATAATAATTGAAAGGAAGCTGAGTAGCTACATTAATGTCAGACATAGCAGACTTCAGAACAGGAAGATTATCAAGCATAAAAAGGATGTTACGTAATTAGAAAGCTGTCAATTTTCCAAAAAGACATAAAATCCTAAACATGTATACACTTAATAAAAGAGGGATGAAGATGTGGTACATATATACAATGGAATGTTACTCACTCATTAAAAAAAATGAAATAATGCAATTTGCAACAACATGGATGGACCTAAAGATTGTCTTACTGAGTGAAGTAAGTCAGAGAAAGACAAATATCATATGATATCACTTACATGTGGAATCTAAAAGAAGGGCACAAATGAACTTATATACAAAACAGAAGGGGGTCATGGGGAGAGTGATAAGTTGGGAGATTAGGATTGACATATACACACCACTATATATATAAAATAGTAACTAATAAGGACCTATTGTATAGCACAGGGAACTCTACTCAATACTCTGTAATGGTCTGTATGGGAGGAGAATCTAAAAGAGTGGATATATGTATATGTATAACTGATTCACTTTGCTGTGTACTTGAAAGTAGCACAGCACTGTAAATCAACTATACCCCAATATATATTTTTTTAAAAGAATATCAACATTTATGAGACAAAGCTGATAGAAATGAAAGGTAAAGCAAACAAATCCACTATTCTCTGGTTGGAGATTTCAACACTTCTGTATCACCACTTGTCAGATCAAGCAGACAAAAAATAGGTAAGAATATATTTGACCTGAGTAGCAAGTTTCAACTATTTTACTTGAATATATAAACAAACCTTGGACTGTTCTAAGCCTTTAGTTAAGATTTCTGAAAGAGTTGATTTTGGCAATATTGGCAAATGTTCTCCTTGTTTTTATGGAGGAGTGTATTTTTGGAGTCCCTTACTTCACCATTCTGGAAGTTCTACCTCGTGTTGTGTTCTTTCAAATGAACTTAAATTCATATAATTCCTTATATAAGAATATTTGCATGAAGAAAAGGCCCTGCACATTCCAATCAAAGTATGTTTCATTTATGAAGTATCCCAGTCTGTAGTTTTCACATATAAAGTAACCCCATACTCTGGGTGTCAAGGATGGTAAATCTCCAGAAAATTGCAGTTAGCTGTAGTAAAAAGAAGCCTGGTTGTAAATTCAGGAGACATAAATTCTAGGTTTCTCTCTATCACATAATTATTGTGTGCCCTTCGGTAGAAAATTTCAATATTATTAGTCTTAAAAGGGGAAGAAAATGACTTATTTGTCACATGAGATTAGTATGAAAATCACATGCTGTAAGGTATATGAACATATTAATTTTCTTTCTGTTAATTATTTCAAGATGGGTATTTCCACCATAATTTTGCTGAAGAATTTTATGTTAAAAAAAATTTGTTTCTGAGCTTTGTGTTGCAAAAATTATGATTCAGTTGTTATTGTATTGAACTTTTACCTTAGAATAATATAATGGAAACCAAGATACCCATGACTTTTCACTGATGGGATTATAATTTTTAACCACTAACATTCTTACCTATCATTTTAAGTTAAAAAAATATATGGTTAGTACATAAATGTTAAATGCAATTAGTTGAATTCTATGGCTTACTAGATAATAGATGTTGTCAAAGTTCAGATATTGATGACAAATAAAATTCAAACATGCTAGACACCTCTTGGAAAGTCAACAATAAGTAGATTATATACTATTTTTTACATATTGGCATTAAACATATTTCCAAGCATTTTATAGTATTTTCTTAGTGAAAGGAACATATGTTACACCAAGGAAGTGAAACTTTGAGGAAAATGCCACCACACACATTTGCCTACTGATTTAAAAGACTACAAGAGTCTCATGGTCACAAGTAATTCACAAAATTCTGTTAGTTAAATAAAATATTCAAAGACCAAAACTTTATTCTTTTGTTAATATCAATGTCTTACTGTTTCTACTTTTCCTCATTCACAAAAGAAGGTCCAAGAAATTACGAGGAAGCAGTCATTTCCAGAGAGCAGCCCAGCAGCTATTTTACATTTTAAAATATGAGAATCAAATACTCCATATTGTTTAAACACCATTTGGAAATTTGAAGAAGGTCATAAAAAGATATTTCCACAGAAAATAACTTTATATAATTTCAGTTTGTGAGGATAATTAGCAGAATAAGCAAAACACAATGTAATATCAATGCTATATGTGTCAAAATTGTATAGAATTTGGGTATATGCAGGTGGCACAAAGATTTTAGATATCCTCTCTTTTGGAAAAAAAAAGTTATTATCTGATCATTTTGCATTGCTAACAATGAGACAATGGAAATACTAAAGTTGAATAAAATATATGTCTTGTCTCCTTAAATGACTTCATATCAAACACCATGTTATTTCCATAATTCTGTATAAGAATGGAGGCAATATTATTTTCACAGGAGTAAATGTAACATTTTGCTATTTTTCTATGTCTTGCTTTAGCTTTGCATTATTTTTTTTCTTTGCTTTTTTAAAATATCTTTATTGGAGTATAATTGCTTTACAATGGTGTGTTAGTTTCTGCTGTATAACATAGTGAATCACATATATATATATATATATATATATATATATATATATATCCCCATATCACCTCATTCTGGCATCTCCCTCCCACCCTCCCTGCCCCAACCCTCTAGGTGGACACAAAACACTGAGGTGATCTCCTTGTGCTCTGCTGCTGTATCCCACTAGCTATTTTATATGTGGTACTGTATATATGTACATGCCACCCTCTCACTTCATCTCAACTTTCATTTCCCCTTCCACGTGTCCTCAAGTCCAGTTGCTACATCTGCATCTTTTTTCCTGTCCTGCCCCTAGGTTCTTCAGAACCATCTTTTTCTTTCTTTCTTTTTTTTTTTAGATTCCATATATATGTGTTAGCATACAGTATTTTTGTTCTAGATCTGTGAAAAATGCCATTGGTAGTTTGATAGAGATTGCATTGAATCTGTAATTGCTTTGGGTAGTATAGTCATTTTCACAATGTTGATTCTTCCAATCCAAGAACATGGTATATGTCTCCATCTGTTTGTATTATCTTTAATTTCTTTCATCAGTGTCTCATAGTTTTCTGCATACAGGTCTTTTGTCTCCTTAGGTAGGTTTATTCCTAGGTATTTTACTCTTTTTGTTGCAGTTGTAAATGGGAGTGTTTCCTTAATTTCTCTTTGAGATTTCTCATCATTAGTGTTTAGGAATGAAAGAGATTTCTGTGTGTTAATTTTGTATCCTGCTACTTCACCAAATTCATTGATTAGTTCTCATAGTTTTCTGGTAGCATCTTTAGGATACTCTATGTATAGTATCATGTCATCTTCAAACAGTGACAGTTTAACTTCTTTCCAATTTGGATTAATTTTATTTCTTTTTCTTCTCTGGTTGCTGTGCCTAAAATTTGCAAAACTATGTTGAATAATAGTGGTGAGAGTGGGCAACCTTGTCATGTTCCTGATCTTAATAGAAATGGTTTCAGTTTTTCACTATTGAGAATGATGTTGGCTGTGGGTTTGTCATATATGGCCTTTATTATATTGAGGTAAGCTCCTTCTATGACTACTTTCTGAAAGTTTTTTTTTTTTATCATAAATGGAGTTGAATTTAGTCAAAAGCTTTTCTGCATCTACTAAGATGATCATATGGTTTATGTACTTCAATTTTTTACTAGGGTTTATCACATTCATTGATTTTGTATACTGAAGAATCCTTGCATTGCTGGGATAAACCCTACTTGATCACGGTGTATGATCCTTTTAATGTGCTTTTAGATTCTGTTTGCTAGTATTGTGTTCAGGATTTTTGCATCTATCTTCATCAGTGATATTGCCCTGTACTTTTCTTTTTTTGTGACATTTTTGTCTGGTTTTGGTATCAGAGTGATGGTGCCCTCATTGAATGAATTTGGGAGGGTTTCTCCAACAGCTATGTTTTGGAAGGGTTTGAGAAGGATAGGTTAGCTCTTTAAATGTTTGGTAGAATTCGCCTGTGAAGCCATCAGGTCCTGGGCTTTTGTTTGTTGGAAGATTTTTAATCACAGTTGCAATTTCAGTGCTTGTGATTGGTTGGTTTATATTTTCTATTTCTCCCTGGTTTAGTCTCAGTAGGTTGTGCTTTACTAAGAATTTGTCCATTTCTTCCAGGTTGTTCATTTTATTGGCAATAGTTGCTTGTAGTAATCTCTCATGATCCTTTGTATTTCTGCATTGTCAGTTGTTACTTCTCCTTTTTCATTTCTAATTCTGTTGATTTGAGTCTTCTCCCTTTTTTTCTTGATGAGTCTAAGGTTTATCAATTTTGTTTATCTTCTCAAAGAACCAGCTTTTGTTTTATTGATCTTTGTATCATTTCCTTCATTTCTTTTTCATTTATTTCTGATCTGATCTTTATGATTTCTTTCCTTCTGCTAACTTTGGGGTTTTTTTTTGTTGTTGTTTTTCTTTTTCTAATTATTTTAGGCGTAAAGTTAAGTTGTTTATTTGAGAGTTTCCTTGTTTCTTGAGGTAGCGTTGTTTGCTATAGAACTGCTCTTAGAACTGCTTTTGCTGCATCCCATAGGTTTTGGGTTGTCGTGTTTTCACTGTCATTTGTTTTAGGTGCTTTTTGATTTCCTTGTTGATTTCTTCAGTGATCTCTTGGTTATTAACTAGTGTATTGTTTAGCCTCCATGTGTTTGTAGTTTTTACAGGGTGTTTTTTCCCTGTAATTGATATCTATCCTCATAGTGTTGTGGTTGGAAAAGATACTTGTTACAATTTCAGTTTTCTTAAATTTACCAAGGCTTGATTTGTGACCCAAGATATGATCTATCCTGGAGAATGTTCCATGAGCACTTGAGAAGAAAGTGTATACTGTTGTTTTTGGATGGAATGTCCTATAACTATCAATTAAGTCCATCTTTTTTAACATGTGATTTAAAGCTTGTGTTTATTTATTTTCATTTTGGATGATCTGTCCATTGGTGAAAGTGGGGAGTTAAAGTCTCCTACTATTATTGTGCTACTGTTGATTTCCCCTTTTATGGCTGTTAGCATTTGCCTTATGTATTGAGGTGCTCCTATGTTGGGTGCATAAATATTTACAACTGTTATATCTTCTTCTTGGATTGATCTCTTGAACATTATGTAGTGTCTTTATTTTTCTCTTGTAATAGTATTTATTTTAAAGTCTATTTTGTCTGATATGAGAACTGCTATTCCAGCTTTCTTTTGTTTTCCATTTTCATGGAATATCTTTTTCTATCCCCTCACTTTCATTCTGTATGTGGCCCTCAGTCTGAAGTAGTTGTCTTGTAGACAGCTTATATATGGGTCTTGTTTTTGTATCCATTCAGCCAGTTTATGCCAGTCTATGTCTTTTGTTTGGCGCATTTAATCCATTTACTTTTAAGGGAGTTATTGATATGTATGTTCCTATTACTATTTTCTTTATTGTTTTGGCATTGTTATAGTAGGTCTTTTCCTTCTCTTGTGTTTCCTGCCTAGAGAAGGTCCTTCAGCATTTGTTGTAAAGCTCGTTTGGTTTTGCTGAATTCTCTTCACTTTTGCTAGTCTGTGAAGGTTTTAATTTCTCTGTCAAATCTGAGTGAGATCCTTGCTGGATAGAGTAATCTTGGTTGTAGTTTCTTCCCTTTCATCATTTTAAATATGTCCTGCTACTCCCTTCTGGCTTGTAGAGTTTCTGCTGTAAGATCAGCTGTTAACCTTATGGGGATTCCCTTGTATGTATTTGTTCATTTTCCCTTGCTGCTTTTAATATTTTTTCTTTGTATTTATTTTTGATAGTTTGATTAATATGTATCTTGGCGTGTGTCTCCTTGGATATATCCTGGATGTGACTCTCTGTGTTTCCTGGACTCTCTGGACTTGATTGACTATTTCCTTTCCCATATTAGGGAAATTTTCCCCTAAAATCTCTTCAAATATTTTCTCAGTCCCTTTGTTTTTGTCTTCTTTTTCTGGGACCCCTATAATTCCACTGTTGGTGTGTTTAATGTTGAGGTCTCTGAGACTATCTTAAATTCTTTTCATTCTTTTTCTTTATTCTGCTCTGCAGTAGTTATTTCCACTATTTTATCATCCAGATCACGTATCCGTTCTTCTACCTCACTTATTCTGCTGTTGTTTCCTTTTTAGAGAATTCTTAATTTCATTTATTGTGTTGTTCATCATTGTTTGTTTACTCTTTAGTTCTTCTAGGTCCTTGTAAACATTTCTTGTATTTTCTCCATTCGGTTTTCAAGACTTAGATCATCTTTACTATCATTACTCTGAATTCTTTTTCAGGTAGAATGCCTATTTCCTCTTCATTTATTCTGTCTGGTGGGTTTTTACATTGCTTCTTCATCTGCTTTGTATTTCTGTGTCTTCTCATTTTGCTTCACTTACTGTGTTCGGTGTCTCCTTTTCACAGGCTGCAGGTTCCTAGTTCTTGTTGTTTTTGGTGTCTTCCCCCAGTGGATAAGGTTTGTTTCATGGGTTTTGTAACCTTCCTGGTGGAGGGGACTGGTTCCTGTGTTCTGGTGGATGAGGCTGTATCTTGTCTTTCCGGTGGGCAGGACCATGTCCAGTGGTGTGTTTTGGAGTGTCTGTGACCTTATCATGATTTTTGGCAGCCTCTCTGCTGATGGGTGGGGTTGTGTTCTGTCTTGCTAGTTGTTTGGCATAGGGTGTCCAGCAGTGTAGCTTGCTGGTCTTTGAGTGGAGGTGGGTCTTAGCATTGAGATAGAGATCTCTGGGAGAACTTTCACTGTTTGATATTATGTGGGGCTGGGAGGTCTCTGGTGGACCAATGTCCTGAACTTGGCTCTCCCACCTCAGAGGCTCAGGCCCGACATCCAGTCAAATCACCAAGACACTGCCAGCTGCACGGCTCAGAAGAAAAGGGGGGGGGGGGGAAGAAAGAAAGAAAAAATAAAATAAATTTATTAAAGTAAAAAATAATTATTATTAAAAATAAAAATGTTATAAAAAAAGAAACAAACAGAAAAGAAATAAAGAGGAGAGCAACCAAACCAAAAAAAAAAATCCGTTAATGATAACAAGCACTAAAACTATACTAAAAAAACAAGAAAAAATGGACAGACAGAATCCTAAGGAAAATGTTAAAAGCAAAGCTATACAGACAAAATCACACAAAGTAACATGCATATACACACAGAAAGAGAAAAAGGAAAAAAATATATATATATATATTTAAAAAAGGAAGAGAGCAATCAAATCAATAAGCAATTCTACCAGTGATAATAAACTCTAAATACTAAATTAAGATAAACATAACACCAGCAACAAATTAGATGCAGAAAGCAAACCCCAAGTCTACAGTTGCTCCCAAGTCTACAGTTGCTCCCAAAATCCTCTGTCTCAATTTTGGGATGATTCATTTTCTATTAATGTATTCATCAGATTGACTGTGGAGATTTAATCTGCTACTCCTGAGGCTGCTGGGAGAAATTTCCCTTTCTCTTCTTTGTTCGCACAGCTCCTGGGGTTCAAATTTGGATTTGGCCCCACCTCTGTGTGTAGGTCGCTTGATGCCTTCTGTTCCCCTCCCAGACAGGATGGGGTTAAAGGAGCAGCTGTTTAGGGGGCTCTGGCTCACTCAAGCTGGGGAGAGGGAGGAGTAGAGAATGCGATGCTAGCCTGTGGTGGCAGAGGTCAGCATGACGTTGCAACAGCCTTAGGCACACCATGTATTCTCCCTGGGAACTTGTCCCTGGATCATGGGACCCTGGCAGTGGTGAGCTGCACAGGCTCGTGGAAAGGGAGGTGTGGATAGTGACCTGTGCTTGCACACAGGCTCCTTGGCGACTACAGCAGCTGCTTTAGCATTTCATGCCAGTCTCTGGTGTCCACACTAATAGCTGCGGCTATCTCTGGAGCTCATTTAGGCAGTGCTCTGAATCCCCTCTCCTCGCACACCCTGAAACAATGGTGTCTTGACTCTTAGGCATTTCCAGACATTTTACCCGGACTCCCTCCCAGCTAGCTGTGGCGCTCTAGCTCCCTTCAGGCTGTTTTCACGAAGCCAACCCCTGTCCTCTCCCTGGGATCTGACCTCTGAAGCCCAAGCCTCAGCTCCCAGCCCCCACCGGTCCCGGAGTGTGAACAGACAAGCCTCTCAGACTGGTGAGTGCTGTTTGGCACCTATCCTCTGTGCAGGGATCTCTCTGGTTTACCCTCTGCACCCCTGTTGCTGTGCTCTTCTCTGTGCCTCCAAAGATTTCCCCCAACCACCTCCCGTCTCCACCAGTGAAAGGGCTTCCTAGTGTGTGGAAACTTTTCCTCCCTCACAGCTCTATCCCAGAGGTGCAGGTCCTGTCCCTATTTTTTGTCTCTGCTTTTTTCCTTTTATATTTTGCCCTACCCTGGTATGTGGGAAGTTTCTTGCCTTTTGGGAAGTCTGAGGTCTTCTGCCAGCGTTCAGTACGTGTTCTGTAAGAGTTGTTCCACATGTAGATGTATTTTTGATGTATTTGTATGGAGGAAGGTACTCTCCATGTCTTACTCCTCTGCCATCTTGAAGGTCCCCCATTATTTTTTGCTCTTGTCTACCACGTCCATTCCCTAAGATATCCTTGGTAAATATACCTGTCCATTAAGTAAATATTACAGAATATATGAAAGTATCAAGTTATGAAAATTTCCTTTAATGAATGCCTGTTAATCACTAAAGAAATGTTACTAAACACCAACTCTGCTTTTCAGCAAATTGTCTTTGCAATATATGCATGGAGGAAATGTTCACTTTAGCCTCTTACTGTTTGTAAAACACATTCCTTTTTAATTTAAGAAGAAATAAGAAGTCAGTGATTGATATTGTACAGTTTATACATAGCCTGCAATGAGTCCAAACACTGTCTTGGATGATATATGAAATGGACAACAACACACTGCCTTCCCTAAAGACACTGTGATAGTGATTTACAAGATCATGACTCCTTTGAAATTTCATCATCTTCCTAGCCTCAGGACTTAACCTCAATTAGAATCCTAGCCATAGCACGTATCAAACCTGTTAGAAAGTAGATAAATTCAGCACAAAAATAATATAACAAATAATGGAATTAAAGGGGGAGGAAATACTTTTTTAAAGGGTACTTTTATGCCATGACTTCCTATTGTAGGTTATTATGGAAATCCTCAGTGAAATTCATCCTGATAGACTTATTTGAAAACTTTGTCTTACTGTCTGATCATAGGCTCCTGAAAAATTATTTTATTTTTTAACATGTTTGATCATATACTTGATTTATAGAATAGGGTGTGTGTGTTTGAGGGGTGGAGAGCAGATAAAGTCCCTTGGGAAGCAAAATCAGAAATCAAATAGTAATTTCAAATGGATCGATTGGCATCTTTCTTGATAATTCTTTAGACTATTATTCTTCTTCAAGTCAATGGATGGAATTCCTTCCAGTGTGGAAAACCTGAGCCATGGGAGAGAGCATTTTGATTTTCAAAATAACTGAGTGGTAGTGTGTAGGTGGTAATTAATCATTTGTTTCTATACTTAGAGACTCACATATTCTTCAGAAAAAAAATATAAGACAAATTTTCTCATCACTACTATTTTCTTTTCAAGAAAGAAACAATGTGAATTGGATAATATAATTTATATTTCATATGTCCCACCTACAAAGATAAAAGTATGAAGGTGATGTTTTACTTTTACTTCAGGCTACTCTAAAACTCCAGAATTGTTTTTGATAAACAAATATATGTTTAATTTCTTATGTTAAAACTCTAACCCCAGAGAAGACTGTCTCAATTATATGAATACTATCATAATTCCACTAACTGCATGTATAATGCTATGATCTAATCTTTAATATAAACTTTGGACCATCACTTTTTTTTTTTTTTTTTTTTTTTTTTTTTACAGTAAATATAGTAACCTTTATTTCTGGTCACACTATATTCAAATATATTATACAAATCACTGATACACTGATCATTGTAAAGGAAAAATCTTACTGAGTAACTCTTCTGCTCTCTGTGGTTTTCCTTTGAATTTTTTTTTTTTTAACATCTTCATTGGGGTATAATTGCTTTACAATGGTGTGTTAGTTTCTGCTTTATAACAAAGTGAATCAGCTATACATATACATATGCTCCCATATGTCTTCCCTCTTGCGTCTCCCTCCCTCCCACTCTCCCCATCCCACCCCTCCAGGCTGTCACAAAGCACCGAGCTAATATCCCTGTGCCTTGCGGCTGCTTCCCCCTAGCTATCTACCTTACTACGTTTGTTAGTATGTATATGTCCATGACTCTCTCTCGCCCTGTCAAAGCTCACCCTTCCCCCTCCCCATATCCTCAAGTCCGTTCTCCAGTAGGTCTGCGTCTTTATTCCTGTCTTACCCCTAGGTTCTTCATGACATTTTTTTCCCCTTAAATTCCATATATATGTGTTAGCATACGGTATTTGTCTTTTTCTTTCTGACTTACTTCACTCTGTATGACAGACTCTAGGTCTATCCATCTCATTACAAATAGCTCAATTTCATTTCTTTTTAAGGCTGAGGAATATTCCATTGTGTATATGTGCCACATCTTCTTTATCCATTCATCCGATGATGGGCGCTTACGTTGTTTCCATCTCCGGGCTATTGTAAATAGAGCTGCAATGAACATTTTGGTAAATGACTCTTTTTGAATTTTGGTTTTCTCAGGGTATATGTCCAGTAGTGGGATTGCTGGGTCATATGGTAATTCTATTTGTAGTTTTTTAAGGAACCTCCATACTGTTCCCCATAGTGGCTGAACCAATTCACATTCCCACCAGCAGTGCAAGAGTGTCCCCTTTTCTCCACACCCTCTCCAGCATTTATTGTTTCTAGATTTTTTGATGATGGGCATTCTGACTGGTGTGAGATGATATCTCATTGTAGTTTTGATTTGCATTTCTCTAATGATTAATGATGTTGAGCATTCTTTCATGTGTTTGTTGGCATTCTGTATATCTTCTTTGGAGAAATGTCTATTTAGGTCTTCTGCCCATTTTTGGATGGGGTTGTTTGTTTTTTTGTTATTGAGCTGCATGAGCTGCTTGTAAATTTTGGAGATTAATCCTTTGTCAGTTGCTTCATTTGCAAATGTTTTCTCCCATTCTGAGGGTTGTCTTTTGGTCTTGATTATGGTTTCCTTTGCTGTGCAAAAGCTTTGAAGTTTCATTAGGTCCCATTTGTTTATTTTTTGTTTTTATTTCCATTACTCTAGGAGGTGGGTCAGAAAGGATCTTGCTGTGATTTATGTCATAGAGTGTTCTGCCTATGTTTTCCTCTAAGAGTTTGATAGTTTCTGGCCTTACATTTAGGTCTTTAATCCATTTTGAGCTTATTTTTGTGTATGGTGTTAGGGAGTGATCTAATCTCATACTTTTACATGTACCTGTCCAGTTTTCCCAGCACCATTTATTGAAGAGGCTGTACTTTCTCCACTGTACATTCCTGCCTCCTTTATCAAAGATAAGGTGTCCATATGTGCGTGGGTTTATCTCTGGGCTTTCTATCCTGTTCCACTGATCTATCTTTCTGTTTTTGTGCCAGTACCATACTGTCTTGATTACTGTAGCTTTGTAGCATAGTCTGAAGTCAGGGAGCCTGATTCCTCCAGCTCCTTTTTTCGTTCTCAAGATTGTTTTGGCTATTCGGGGCCTTTTGTGTTTCCATACAAATTGCGAAATTATTTGCTCTAGTTCTGTGAAAAATGCCAGTGGTAGTTTGATAGGGATTGCATTGAATCTGTAGATTGCTTTGGGTAGTAGAGTCATTTTTACAATGTTGATTCTTCCCATCCAAGAACATGATATATCTCTCCATCTATTTGTATCATCTTTAATTTCTTTCATCAGTGTCTTATAATTTTCTGCATACAGATCTTTCGTCTCCTTAGGTAGGTTTATTCCTAGATATTTTATTCTTTTTGTTGCAATGGTATATGGGAGTATTTTCTTGATTTCACTTTCAGATTTTTCATCATTAGTATATAGGAATGCCAGAGATTTCTGTGCATTAATTTTATATCCTGCTACTTTACCAATTCATTGATTAGCTCTAGTAGTTTTCTGGTAGCATCTTTAGGATTCTCTATGTATAATATCAGGTCATCTGCAAACAGTGACAGCTTTACTTCTTCTTTTCCGATTTGGATTCCTTTTATTTCCTTTTCTTCTCTGAATGCTGTGGCTAAAACTTCCAACACTATGTTGAATAAGAGTGGTGAGAGTGGGCAACCTTGTCTTGTTCCTGATCTTAGTGGAAATGCTTTCAGTTTTTCACCATTGAAGATGATGTTTGCTGTGGGCTTGTCATATATGGCCTTTATTAAGTTGAGGAAAGTTCCCTCTATGCCTACTTTCTGCAAGGTTTTTATCATAAATCGGTGTTGAATTTTGTCGAAAGCTTTCTCTGCATCTATTGAGATGATCATATGGTTTTTCTTCTTCAATTTGTTAATATGGTTTATCACATTGATAGATTTGCATATATTGAAGAATCCTTGCATTCCTGGAATAAACCCCACTTGATCATGTTGTGTGATCCTTTTAATGTGCTGTTGGACTCTGTTTGCTAGTATTTTGTTGAGGATTTTTGCATCTATGTTCATCAGTGATATTGGCCTGTAGTTTTCTTTCTTTGTGACATCCTTGTCTGGTTTTGGTATCAAGGTGATGGTGGCCTCGTAGAAGGAATTTGGGAGTGTTCCTCCCTCTGCTATATTTTGGAAGAGTTCGAGAAGGATAGGTGTTAGCTCTTCTCTAAACGTTTGATAGAATTCACCTGTGAAGCCATCTGGTCCTGGGCTTTTGTTTGTTGGAAGATTTTTAATCACAGTTTCAATTTCAGTGCTTGTGATTGGTCTGTTCATATTTTCTATTTCTTCCTGATTCAGTCTTGGCAGGTTGTGTGTTTCTAAGAATTTGTCCATTTCTTCCAGATTGTCCATTTTATTGGCATAGAGTTGCTTGTAGTAATCTCTCATGATTTTTTTTATTTCTGCAGTGTCAGTTGTTACTTCTCCGTTTTCATTTCTAATTCTGTTGATTTGAGTCTTCTCCCTTTTTTTCTTGATGAGTCTGGCTAGTGGTTTATCTATTTTGTTTATCTTCTCAAAGAACCAGCTTTTAGTTTTATTGATCTTTGCTATCGTTTCCTTCATTTCTTTTACATTTATTTCTGATCTGATTTTTATGATTTCTTTCCTTCTGCTAGCTTTGGGGTTTTTTTGTTCTTCTTTCTCTAATTGCTTGAGGTGCAAGGTTAGGTTGTTTATTCGAGATGTTTCCTGCTTCTTAAGGTGGGCTTGTATTGCTATAAACTTCCCCCTTAGAACTGCTTTAGCTGCATCCCATAGGTTTGGGTCGTTGTGTCTCCATTGTCATTTGTTTCTAGGGATTTTTTTATTTCCTCTTTGATTTCTTCAGTGATCACTTCATTATTAAGTAGTGTATTGTTTAGCCTCCATGTGTTTGTATTTTTTACAGATCTTTTCCTGTAATTGATATCTAGTCTCATGGCGTTGTGGTCAGAAAAGATACTTGATACAATTTCAGTTTTCTTAAATTTACCAAGGCTTGATTTGTGACCCAAGATATGATCTATCCTGGAGAATGTTCCATGAGCACTTGAGAAAAATGTGTATTCTGTTGTTTTTGGATGGAATGTCCTATAAATATCAATTAAGTCCATCTTGTTTAATGTATCATTTAAAGCTTGTGTTTCCTTATTTATTTTCATTTTGGATGATCTGTCCATGGGTGAAAGTGGGGTGTTAAAGTCCCCTACTATGAATGTGTTACTGTCCATCTCCCCTTTTATGGCTGTTAGTATTTGCCTTATGTATTGAGGTGCTCCTATGTTGGGTGCATAAATATTTACAATTGTTATATCTTCTTCTTGGATCCATCCCTTGATTATTATGTAGTGTCCTTCTTTGTCCCTTTTTTTTTTTTTTTTTTTTAACATCTTTATTGGGGTATAAACACAATGGTGTGTTAGTTTCTGCTTTACAACAAAGTGAATCAGCTATACATATACATATGTTCCCATATGTCTTCCCTCTTGCGTCTCCCTCCCTCCCACCCTCCCCATCCCACCCTTCCAGGCTGTTCCAGAGCACCGAGCTAATATCCCTGTGCCTTGCGGCTGCTTCCCCCCAGCTATCTACCTTACTACGTTTGTTAGTGTGTATATGTCCATGACTCTCTCTCGCCCTGTCAAAACTCACCCTTCCCCCTCCCCATATCCTTAAGTCCGTTCTCCAGTAGGTCTGCGTCTTTATTCCTATCTTACCCCTAGGTTCTTCATGACATTTTTTTCCCTTAAATTCCATATATATGTGTTAGCATACGGTATTTGTCTTTTTCTTTCTGACTTACTTCACTCTGTATGACAGATTCTAGGTCTATCCATCTCATTACAAATAGCTCAATTTCATTTCTTTTTAAGGCTGAGTAATATTCCATTGTGTATATGTGCCACATCTTCTTTATCCATTCATCCGATGATGGGCGCTTAGGTTGTTTCCATGTCCTGGCTATTGTAAATAGAGCTGCAATGAACATTTTGGTACATGACTCTCTTTGAATTTTGGTTTTCTCAGGGTATATGCCAAGTAGTGGGATTGCTGGGTCATATGGTAATTCTATTTGTAGTTTTTTAAGGAACCTCCATACTGTTCTCCACAGTGGCTGAACCAATTCACATTCCCACCAGCAGTGCAAGAGTGTCCCCTTTTCTCCACACCCTCTCCAGCATTTATTGTTTCTAGATTTTTTGATGATGGCCATTCTGACTGGTGTGAGATGATATCTCATTGTAGTTTTGATTTGCATTTCTCTAATGATTAATGATGTTGAGCATTCTTTCATGTGTTTGTTGGCATTCTGTATATCTTCTTTGGAGAAATGTCTATTTAGGTCTTCTGCCCATTTTTGGATGGGGTTGTTTGTTTTTTTGTTATTGAGCTGCATGAGCTGCTTGTAAATTTTGGAGATTAATCCTTTGTCAGTTGCTTCATTTGCAAATGTTTTCTCCCATTCTGAGGGTTGTCTTTTGGTCTTGGTTATCGTTTCCTTCGCTGTGCAAAAGCTTTGAAGTTTCATTAGGTCCCATTTGTTTATTTTTGTTTTTATTTCCATTACTCTAGGAGGTGGGTCAGAAAGGATCTTGCTGTGATTTATGTCATAGAGTGTTCTTCCTATGTTTTCTTCTAAGAGTTTGATAGTTTCTGGCCTTACATTTAGGTCTTTAATCCATTTTGAGCTTATTTTTGTGTATGGTGTTAGGGAGTGATCTAATCTCATACTTTTACATGTACCTGTCCAGTTTTCCCAGCACCATTTATTGAAGAGGCTGTCCTTTCTCCACTGTACATTCCTGCCTCCTTTATCAAAGATGAGGTGTCCATATGTGCGTGGGTTTATCTCTGGGCTTTCTATCCTGTTCCACTGATCTATCTTTCTGTTTTTGTGCCAGTACCATATTGTTTTGATTACTGTTGCTTTGTAATATAGTCTGAAGTCAGGGAGCCTTATTCCTCCAGCTCCTTTTTTCGTTCTAAAGATTGCTTTGGCTATTCGGGGTCTTTTGTGTTTCCATACAAATTGCGAAATTTTTTGTTCTAGTTCTGTGAAAAATGCCAGTGGTAGTTTGATAGGGATTGTATTGAATCTGTAGATTGCTTTGGGTAGTAGAGTCATTTTCACAATGTTGATTCTTCCCATCCAAGAACATGGTATATCTCTCCATCTATTTGTATCACCTTTAATTTCTTTCATCAATGTCTTATAATTTTCTGCATACAGGTCTTTCGTATCCTTAGGTAGGTTTATTCCTAGATATTTTATTCTTTTTGTTGCAATGGTAAATGGGAGTGTTTTCTTGATTTCACTTTCAGATTTTTCATCATTAGTATATAGGAATGCCAGAGATTTCTGTGCATTAATTTTGTATCCTGCTACTTTACCAAATTCATTGATTAGCTCTAGTAGTTTTCTGGTAGCATCTTTAGGATTCTCTATGTATAGTATCATGTCATCTGCAAACAGTGACAGCTTTACTTCTTCTTTTCCGATTTGGATTCCTTTTATTTCCTTTTCTTCTCTGATTGCTGTGGCTAAAACTTCCAAAACTATGTTGAATAAGAGTGGTGAGAGTGGGCAACCTTGTCTTGTTCCTGATCTTAGTGGAAATGCTTTCAGTTTTTCACCATTGAGGATGATGTTTGCTGTGGGCTTGTCATATATGGCTTTTATTATGTTTAGGAAAGTTCCCTCTATGCCTACTTTCTGGAGGGTTTTTATCATAAATGGGTGTTGAATTTTGTCGAAAGCTTTCTCTGCATCTATTGAGATGATCATATGGTTTTTCTCCTTCAATTTGTTAATATGGTTTATCACATTGATAGATTTGCGTATATTGAAGAATCCTTGCATTCCTGGAATAAACCCCACTTGATCATGGTGTATGATCCTTTTAATGTGCTGTTGGATTCTGTTTGCTAGTATTTTGTTGAGGATTTTTGCATCTATGTTCATCAGTGATATTGGCCTGTAGTTTTCTTTCTTTGTGACATCCTTGTCTGGTTTTGGTATCAAGGTGATGGTGGCTTCGTAGAAGGAATTTGGGAGTGTTCCTCCCTCTGCTATATTTTGGAAGAGTTTGAGAAGGATAGGTGTTAGCTCTTCTCTAAACGTTTGATAGAATTCACCTGTGAAGCCATCTGGTCCTGGGCTTTTGTTTGTTGGAAGATTTTTAATCACAGTTTCAATTTCAGTGCTTGTGATTGGTCTGTTCATATTTTCTATTTCTTCCTGATTCAGTCTTGGCAGGTTGTGCATTTCTAAGAATTTGTCCATTTCTTCCAGATTGTCCATTTTATTGGCATAGAGTTGCTTGTAGTAATCTCTCATGATTTTTTTTATTTCTGCAGTGTCAGTTGTTACTTCTCCTTTTTCATTTCTAATTCTATTGATTTGAGTCTTCTCCCTTTTTTTCTTGATGAGTCTGGCTAGTGGTTTATCTATTTTGTTTATCTTCTCAAAGAACCAGCTTTTAGTTTTATTGATCTTTGCTATCGTTTCCTTCATTTCTTTTTCATTTATTTCTGATCTGATTTTTATGATTTCTTTCCTTCTGCTAGCTTTGGGGTTTTTTTGTTCTTCTTTCTCTAATTGCTTGAGGTGCAAGGTTAGGTTGTTTATTCGAGATGTTTCCTGCTTCTTAAGGTGGGCTTGTATTGCTATAAACTTCCCCCTTAGGACTGCTTTTGCTGCATCCCATAGGTTTTGGGTCGTTGTGTCTCCATTGTCATTTGTTTCTAGGTATTTTTTTATTTCCTCTTTGATTTCTTCAGTGATCACTTCATTATTAAGTAGTGTATTGTTTAGCCTCCATGTGTTTGTATTTTTTACAGATCTTTTCCTGTAATTGATATCTAGTCTCATGGCGTTGTGGTCAGAAAAGATACTTGATACAATTTCAGTTTTCTTAAATTTACCAAGGCTTGATTTGTGACCCAAGATATGATCTATCCTGGAGAATGTTCCATGAGCACTTGAGAAAAATGTGTATTCTGTTGTTTTTGGATGGAGTGTCCTATAAATATCAATTAAGTCCATCTTGTTTAATGTATCATTTAAAGCTTGTGTTTCCTTATTTATTTTCATTTTGGATGATCTGTCCATGGGTGAAAGTGGGGTGTTAAAGTCCCCTACTATGAATGTGTTACTGTTGATCTCCCCTTTTATGGTTGTTAGTATTTTCCTTATGTATTGAGGTGCTCCTATGTTGGGTGCATAAATATTTACAATTGTTATATCTTCTTCTTGGATCGATCCCTTGATCATTATGTAGTGTCCTTCTTTGTCCCTTTTAATAGTCCTTATTTTAAAGTCTATTTTGTCTGATATGAGAATTGCTACTCCAGCTTTCTTTTGGTTTCCATTTGCATGGAATATCTTTTTCCATCCCCTTACTTTCAGTCTGTATGTGTCTCTAGTTCTGAAGTGGGTCTCTTGTAGACAGCATATATAAGGGTCTTGTTTTTGTATCCATTCAGCCAATCTGTGTCTTTTGGTGGGAGCATTTAGTCCATTTACATTTAAGGTAATTATCGATATGTATGTTCTTATTTCCATTTTATATATTGTTTTGGGTTCACTACTATAGGTCATTTCCTTCTCTTGTGTTTCGTGTCTAGAGAAGTTCCTTTAGCATTTGTTGTAAAGCTGGTTTGGTGGTGCTGAACTCTCTCAGCTTTTGCTTGTCTGTAAAGGTTTTATTTTCTCCATCAAATGTGAATGAGATCCTTGCTGGGTAGAGTAGTCTTGGTTTCAGGCTATTCTCCTTCATCACTTTCAGTATGTCCTGCCACTCCCTTCTGGCTTGTAGGGTTTCTGCTGAGAGATCAGCTGTTAACCTTATGGGGATTCCCTTGTGTGTTATTTGTTGTTTTTCCCTTGCTGCTTTTAATATGCTTTCTTTGTATTTAATTTTTGACAGTTTGATTAATATGTGTCTTGGCGTGTTTCTCCTTGTATTTATCCTGTATGGGACCCTCTGTGCTTCCTGGACTTGATTAACTATTTCCTTTCCCATATTAGGGAAGTTTTCAACTATAATCTCTTCAAATATTTTCTCAGTCCCTTTCTTTCTTTCTTCTTCTTCTGGAACCCCTATAATTCGAATGTTGGTGCGTTTCATGTTGTCCCAGAGGTCTCTGAGACTGTCCTCAGTTCTTTTCATTCTTTTTTCTTTATTCTGCTCTGCAGTAGTTATTTCCACTACTTTATCTTCCAGGTCACTTATCTGTTCTTCTGCCTCAGTTATTCTGCTATTGATCCTATCTAGAGTGATTTTAATTTCATTTATTGCATTGTTCATCGTTGCTTGTTTCATCTTTAGTTCTTGTAGGTCCTTGTTAACTGTTTCTTGCATTTTGTCCATTCTACTTCCAAGATTTTGGATCATCCTTACTATCATTATTCTGAATTCTTTTTCAGGTAGATTGCCTATTTCCTCTTCATTTGTTAGGTCTGGTGGGTTTTTATCTTGCTCCTTCATCTGCTGTGTGTTTTTCTGTCTTCTCATTTTGCTTACTGTGTTTGGGGTCTCCTTTTTGCAGGCTGCAGGTTCGTAGTTCCCGTTGTTTTTGATGTCTGTCTCCAGTGGCTAAGGTTGTTTCAGTGGGTTGTGTAGGCTTCCTGGTGGAGGGGACTAGTGCCTGTGTTGTGCTGGATGAGGCTGGATCTTGTCTCTCTAGTGGGCAGGTTCACGTCTGGTGGTGTGTTTTGGGGTGTCTGTGGCCTTATTATGATTTTAGGCAGCCTCTCTGCTAATGGGTGGGGTTGTGTTCCTGTTTTGCTAGTTGTTTGGCATAGGTTGTCCAGCACTGTGGCTTGCTGGTCGTTGAGTGAAGCTGGGTGCTGGTGTTAAGATGGAGGTCTCTGGGATATTTCCACCGTTTAATATTATGTGGAGCTGGGAGGTCTCTTGTTGACCAGTGTCCTGAAGTTGGCTCTCCTACCTCAGAGGCAGAGCCCTGACTCCTGGCTGGAGCACCAAGAGCCTTTCATCCACACAGCTCAGAATAAAAGGGAGAAAAAGTAGGGAGAATTAGTAGAAGTATGAGTAAAGAAAGAGGGAAAGGAGGAAAGGAAGGAAGGAAGAAAGAAGCAAAGAAGGAAAGAAAGGAGGGAGGGAGGGAGGGAGGAAGGAAGGAAGGAGGGAAAGAAGGAAAAAAAAGACAGAAAGAAAGATGATACAGTAAAAATAAAATATAGTATAATATAGTTATTGAATTAAAAAATATTTAGAAAAAAAAAAGGGATGGATAGAACCTTAGGACAAATGTTGGAAGCAGCGCTATACAGAGAAAATCTTACACAGAAGCATACACATACACCTTCACAAAAAGAGGTAAAGGGGGAAAAATCATAAATCCTGCTCCCTGAGACCACCTCCTCAATTTGGGGTGATTCGTTGTCTAAAGGAGGGAGGGAAGGAAGGAAAGAAAGAAAGAACGAAGGTAAAGTATAATAAAGTTATTACAATTAAACTTAATTATTAAGAAAAGGAATTTTTAAAAAAAAGTCATGGACGGATAGAGCCCTAGGACAAATGGTGGAAGCTAGAGTATACAGACTAGATGTCACACAGAAGCATACACGTACACATTCACCAAAAGAGGAAAAGGGAAAAAAATCATAGATCTCGCTCCTAAATTCCACCTCTTCAATTTGGGATCATTCCTTGTCTATTCAGGTATTCCACAGATGCAGGGTATATCAAGTTGATTGTGGAGCTTTAATCCGCTGCTTCTGTGGCTGCTGGGAGAGATTTCCCTTTCTCTTCTTTGTTCTCACAGCTCACAGGAGCTCAGCTTTGGATTTGGCCCTGCCTCTGCGTGTAGGTCGCTGGAGGGCGTCTGTTTTTTCGCTCAGACAGGACGGGGTTAAAGGAGCCGCTGATTCAGGGCCTCCGGCTCACTCAGGCCGGGGGTTGGGGGATGGGGGAAGGAGGGGCACTGCGTGCGGGGCGGGCCTGCGGCGGCAGAGGCAGCGTGACGTTGCGGCAGAGGCCGGCGTGACATTGCACCAGCCTGAGGCCCGCCGTGCGCTGTCCCGGGGAAGTTGTCCCTGGATCCCGGGGACCTGACAGTGGCGGGCTGCACAGGCTCCGCGGAAGAGGGGTGTGGAGAGTGACCTGTGCTCGCACACAGGCCCCTTGGTGGCGGCAGCAGCAGCCTTAGCGTCTCCCGCCCGTCTCTGGGGTCCGCGGTTTTAGCCGCGGCTCGCGCCCGTCTCTGGGGTTTGCGCTTTCAGCCGCGGCTCGCGCCCGTCTCTGGGGTTCCTTTAAGCAGCGCTCTTAAACCTCTCTCCTCGCGCACCAGGAGACAAAGAGGGAAGAAAAAGTCTCTTGCCTCTTCGGCCGGTGCAGGCTTTTCCCCGAACTCCCTCCCGGCTAGTCGTGGTGCACTAACCCCTTCAGGCTATGTTCAAGCCGCCAACCCCAGTCCTCTCCCTGAGCTCCGTCCAAAACCAAAACCCGAGCCTCAGCTCGCAGCCCCGCCCGCCCCGGTGGGTGAGCAGACAAGCCTCTCGGGTTGGTGAGTGCTGGTCGGCACCGATCGTCTGTGCAGGAATCTCCCCGCTTTGCCCTCCGCACCCGTCGCTGTGCACTACTCCGCGGTCCCGAAACTCCCCCCTCTGCCTCCCGCAGTCTCCGCCCGCGGAGGGGCTTCCTAGTGTGTGGAAACTTTTCCTCCTTCACAGCTCCCTCCCACTGGTGCAGGTGCCGCCCTTATTCTTTTGTCTCTGTTTTTTCTTTTGCCCTACCCAGTTACGTGGGGAGTTTCTTGCCTTTTGGGAGGTCTGAGGTCTTCTGCCAGCCTTCAGTAGGAGTTCTGTAGGAGTTGTTCCACGTGTGGATGTATTTCTGGTGTATCCGTGGGGAGGAAGGCGATCTCCGCGTCTTACTGTTCCGCCATCTTCAAGGTCCCCCCCTTTGTCCCTTTTAATAGTCCTTATTTTAAAGTCTATTTTGTCTGATATGAGAATTGCTACTCCAGCTTTCTTTTGTTTTCCATTTGCATGGAATATCTTTTTCCATCCCCTTACTTTCAGTCTGTATGTGTCTCTAGGTCTGAAGTGGGTCTCTTGTAGACAGCGTATATAAGGGTCTTGTTTTTGTATCCATTCAGCCAATCTGTGTCTTTTGGTGGGAGCATTTAGTCCATTTACATTTAAGGTAATTATCGATATGTATGTTCCTATTCCCATTTTCTATATTGTTTTGGGTTCGTTATTATAGGTCGTTTCCTTCTCTTGTCTAGAGAAGTTCCTTTAGCATTTGTTGTAAAGCTGGTTTGGTGGTGCTGAACTCTCTCAGCTTTTGCTTGTCTGTAAAGGTTTTAATTTCTCCATCAAATCTGAAAGAGATCCTTGCTGGGTAGAGTAGTCTTGGTTGCAGGTTTTTCTCCTTCATCACTTTCAGTATGTCCTGCCACTCCCTTCTGGCTTGTAGGGTTTCTGCTGAGAGATCAGCTGTTAACCTTATGGGGATTCCCTTGTGTGTTATTTGTTGTTTTTCCCTTGCTGCTTTTAATATGCTTTCTTTTTATGTAATTTTTGACAGTTTGATTAATATGTGTCTTGGCGTATTTCTCCTTGTATTTATCCTGTATGGGACTCTCTGTGCTTCCTGGACTTGATTAACTATTTCCTTTCCCATATTAGGGAAGTTTTCAACTATAATCTCTTCAAATATTTTCTCAGTCCCTTTCTTTTTTTCTTCTTCTTCTGGAACCCCTATAATTCGAATGTTGGTGCGTTTCATGTTGTCCCAGAGGTCTCTGAGACTGTCCTCAGTTCTTTTCATTCTTTTCTCTTTATTCTGCTCTGCAGTAGTTATTTCCACTACTTTATCTTCCAGGTCACTTATCCGTTCTTCTGCCTCAGTTATTCTACTATTGATCCTGTCTAGAGTACTTTTAATTTCATTTATTGTGTTGTTCATCGTTGCTTGTTTCATCTTTATTTCTTCTAGGTCTTTGTTAACTGTTTCTTGCATTTTCTCCATTCTATTTCCAAGATTTCGGATCATCCTTACTATCATTATTCTGAATTCTTTTTCAGGTAGATTGCCTATTTCCTCTTCATTTGTTAGATCTGGTGGGTTTTTATCTTGCTCCTTCATCTGCTGTGTGTTTTTCTGTCTTCTCATTTTGCTTATCTTACTGTGTTTAGGGTCTCCTTTTTGCAGTCTGCACGTTCGTAGTTCCCGTTGTTTTTGATGTCTGTCTCCAGTGGCTAAGGTTGTTTCAGTGGGTTGTGTAGGCTTCCTGGTGGAGGGGACTAGTGCCTGTGTTGTGCTGGATGAGGCTGGATCTTGTCTCTCTAGTGGGCAGGTTCACGTCTGGTGGTGTGTTTTGGGGTGTCTGTGGCCTTATTATGATTTTAGGCAGCCTCTCTGCTAATGGGTGGGGTTGTTTTCCTGTTTTGCTAGTTGTTTGGCATAGGTTGTCCAGCACTGTGGCTTGCTGGTCGTTGAGTGAAGCTGGGTGCTGGTGTTAAGATGGAGGTCTCTGGGCGATTTCCACCGTTTAATATTATGTGGAACTGGGAGGTCTCTTGTTGACCAGTGTCCTGAAGTTGGCTCTCCTACCTCAGAGGCAGAGCCCTGACTCCTGGGCTGGAGCACCAAGAGCCTTTCATCCACACGACTCAGAATAAAAGGGAGAAAAAGTAGAGAGAATTAGTAGAAGTATGAGGAAAGAAAGAAGGAAAGGAGGAAAGGAAGGAAGGAAGAAAGAAGCAAAGAAGAAAAGAAAGGAGGGAGGGAGGGAAGGAGGAAGGAAGGAAGGAGGGAAAGAAGGAAAAAAGACAGAAAGAAGGAAGATACAGTAAAAATAAAATAAAGTATAATATAGTTATTGAATTAAAAATATTTAGAAAAAAAAAAAGGGACGGATAGAACCTTAGGACAAATGTTGGAAACAAAGCTATACAGAGAAAATCTTACACAGAAGCATACACATACACATTCACAAAAAGAGGTAAAGGGGGAAAAATCATAAATCTTGCTCTCAGAGACCACCTCCTCTATTTGGGGTGATTCGCTGTCTAAAGGAGGGAGGGTAGGAAGGAAAGAAAGAACGAAGGTAAAGTATAATGAAGTTATTACAATTAAAATTACTTATTAAGAAAAAAATTTTTTTTAAAAACCATGGACGGATAGAGCCCTAAAACAAATGGTGGAAGCAAGAGTATATAGACAAGATCTCACACAGAAGCATACATGTACACATTCACAAAAAGAGGAAAAGGGAAAAAAATCATAGATCTTGCTCCTAAATTCCACCTCTTCAATTTGGGATCATTCCTTGTCTATTCAGGTATTCCACAGATGCAGGGTATATCAAGTTGATTGTGGAGCTTTAATCCGCTGCTTCTGTGGCTGCTGGGAGAGATTTCCCTTTCTCTCCTTTGTTCTCACAGCTCACAGGAGCTCAGCTTTGGATTTGGCCTGCCTCTGCGTGTAGGTCGCTGGAGGGCGTCTGCTTTTTGCTCAGACAGGACGGGGTTAAAGGAGCCGCTGATTCGGGGGCTCCGGCTCACACAGGCCGGGGGTTGGGGGATGGGGGAAGGAGGGGCACCGCGTGCGGGGCGGGCCTGCGGCGGCAGAGGCGGTGTGATGTTGCGGCAGAGCCGGCGTGACGTTGCACCAGCCTGAGGCCCGCCGTGCGTACTCCCGGGGAAGTTGTCCCTGGATCCCGGGAACCTGGCAGTGGCGGGCTGCACAGGCTCCGCGGAAGAGGGGTGTGGAGAGTGACCTGTGCTCGCACACAGGCCCCTTGGTGGCGGCAGCAGCAGCCTTAGCGTCTCCCGCCCGTCTCTGGGGTCCGCGGTTTTAGCCGCGGCTCGCGCCCGTCTCTGGGGTTTGCGCTTTCAGCCGCGGCTCGCGCCCGTCTCTGGGGTTCGCGCTTTTAGCCGCGGCTCGCACCCTTCTCTGGAGTTCCTTTAAGCAGCGCTCTTAAACCCCTCTCCTCGCGCACCAGGAAACAAAGAGGGAAGAAAAAGTCTCTTGCCTCTTCAGCAGGGGCAGGCTTTTCCCCGAACTCCCTCCTGGCTAGTCGTGGTGCACTAACCCCTTCAGGCTATGTTCAAGCCGCCAACCCCAGTCCTCTCCCTGAGCTCTGTCCAAAACCGAAACCCGAGCCTCAGCTCGCAGCCCCGCCCGCCCCGGCGGGTGAGCAGACAAGCCTCTCGGGTTGGTGAGTGCCAGTGGGCACCGATCGTCTGTGCGGGAATCTCCCCGCTTTGCCCTCCGCACCCGTCGCTGTGCACTACTCTGCGGTCCTGAAGCTCCCCCCTCCGCCTCCCGCAGTCTCTGCCCGCAGAGGGGCTTCCTAGTGTGTGGAAACTTTTCCTCCTTCACAGCTCCCTCCCACTGGTGCAGGTGCCGTCCTTATTCTTTTGTCTCTGTTTTTTCTTTTTTTCTTTTGCCCTACCCAGGTACGTGGGGAGTTTCTTGCCTTTTGGGAGGTCTGAGGTCTTCTGCCAGCCTTCAGTAGGTGTTCTGTAGGGGTTGTTCCACGTGTAGATGTATTTCTGGTGTATCCGTGGGGAGGAAGGCGATCTCCGCGTCTTACTCTTCCGCCATCTTCAAGGTCCCCCTGCACCATCACTTTTTGAAACACAGGTGATGCTTATCCTTACAAGTACATCAATTAGACATACAGGAAAATTGTCATAATAAACAACTTTTCCCTTTTCCTTTCTGGCACACTTTTTCAGAATCCTCCAGAAATGCAATTTCTGATGGAGTAAGCAAATTTTATTTTGATGTCCCATGTCACCAGGGGCTTTAGTGAGTTCATGTTGCAGCCTTGGTTTGAACTATCTGAGCAGAGTATGGTGGCAGATAGTGGTCCTGAAATTCGTGACCTCTGCCTATTGTTTTCTTTGTACAAAGAATTTCTCTCTTACCTCATTGCTTCAGCATATGTATAACTTCACATTCTATTGCCTCACTCAAGCCTCATCACTTGTGTGTGTGTGTGTGTGTGTGAGAGAGTATGAGAGTGTATATGATGGAACTGAGGAAAATGGGAATGTATATTATGCCAGAATTAATTATTTTATAGAAAGAAATTATCCTGAGGGGATGGATTCAGACAAGTGAGCCAGGGTGATTAGGGATAAAAAGGTGGCAATTTTGACTTCCTTCAAAAGGCAGGAGGTCAGGGATCCACCATTCAGAAGTCTGGTTTCAAACCACTCCCCTTTTTGTTAATCATAACTCACAAATTTATAAAAATAAATAATAGACACAAACATACAATTTACATATACATATCTGCCCCCCTCCCCAAACAAATGTAATTAACGTTTTAGCTCTTTCTTTTTTCCTTGATTAGCCATACAGAGGTAAGAATATTTTGTTTTGTCTTCATCTACCAGCAATCAAACATTTTATTATACTGCAGATTTACTATATATTTTATACCACCTATACCATCATAGTCTATGTCTCTGTAAGCCCTCCTCTGCCTGAAGCAGAAAGGCCTCCAATGCTCTTTCATGGCTCCAGAGTTCCTCAGCCAGTTCTTACTAGGATGACCTAGGCAGACCTTCTTGGATGTGGCTGGACCAGCAGCGAGAATGCATTTTGAATGAGATAAGACAATTGTTTCTGCTTCTTCAGGTGTCTTCTGGAGTCCCTTGTTTTATCCTTTCTTCTACAGATGACAGGAAAAAAAAGGGAAAGCCCAAAAGAATTTCTGGTTAACTGGAGAACACGGGAAATATGTGTCATTTCAAACTCAATTTCACATCAAGCTAACGTTGGTGGTGACACATCCTACTTATTAATAAAATCATTCAGACAGGTCCTCACAAGCTTAGAGTGTGTGTTTTTTTTTTAACTCTTATGGTGACTTCACTTAGAGAATGCCCTTGATTTGATGACTATTACTGAAAATGAACAAGAGATATTTATGAGCCTTAGGAAGCCAAAAAAATTATCTTTCTCTTGAAACTTTAATGTTTTGTGCTTCCTTTTATAAGTATATTTTCTCTACCATGAACTACTTGAGGAATTCTGTCCCTTTTATATTAGTCAGTATTATAAAAGTACCAAATGCACTGAGGTTTGAGGGAAAGATTGTCAATATATTTGTGTGTGATGGAGGTTGCTGCCAGGGAAGACATGGGGGTTAAGAGATATAAAAAACACAGAAATTATGTTCAATAACAAAATGATTCTTTTAAATTAAAAATTAAAATATATACTATATTTTGTTACTATGTTTATTCATATATTATAAACTAGCATGGTAGATAAGTTTTTTTAATTGAGTATATGATATTTTGAAACACTTCTAGTGGAAAAAATGATATTTTTGAACTCTCAGCAGTTCCACATGTGAGGGTTTCACTTCAATTTAATTGTCAATTAATATTTGAAATATGAAGTTAGAAAATTAGATTGCTACAACTTATACATCAATCAAAAAGTAAAATAATAGAGTTATTTCTGACAACTACATTTTAAACATACAACCACTGACTTATACAACTTAGATTAAATATTTTAATTGACTTAATAATTCCCATCTCATGTTGATTGCCTACCAGTTTGTGTTCACATAACAATCATATTTATTCAGTATAGTTTTCTTCATCATTTTAATAGAATGTTATTTTATAATTTTTAATGGAAGGGAGCTATAGAAATAACACTGTAATCAATTATTTCTCTTTCAAAAATGAAACTGGGCAAAATGACCCATTAAAAATATATTTTTTCCACACAGAGAATACAAATAAATATATAAGGAAAATTAAAATACACAAATAAAAAAGAAGTCTTCTCAAGTCTTTCCCTGTTTAGAGGTCAGCTACCCCGAATGGTTAAATTAAAAGTAATGGCTGTCTGCATTTGGAACCTCTTTCCTTAAGATTAAAATATGTTAAGAGAGTGTTGAATACAAAGAACTGCACTGACAAATCACATCATCTGATTTACACCTGCACAACCACTAACTCCTTGTCTTTATAGATTTCAAATAAAGCTCCTTTGTGTCCTGATGATAGAGTGATACAATCTCACATTTGTATGGTATTTCCATTAATGGTATTTCTGCACCAGGGAAAATTTGTGAAACTCAAAGTTCCCCGGATTATCCTGGAACTTAAAAATAGTTAAAGAAAAAAATGTAAGATAGAATGGAAAGATAATGTTTTCACTGCAGGAGAGAAGGGGACTGTGACTGCAGTAAGGTGGCAGATCTAGGCAGGGCTCAGATCTAAGGACCAAAAACATCATGCAGTTGAGTCAGTCTTGTAAGTGTTGTGGAGAAATAGGGAATTTTACCCAGGAAAGAAACAAAATGCTATTTATATCATATTTATCCTTTACAAACCTTATTCTAAACAAAGGTGACATGTAATCTTCTTTTATACAGACAATTTATGTAACTTTTTTTTAAAGGTATTATTTAGTGAATATAAACTTCCATGAAAATTTCAGGAAATTTTTATAAAGCTTTTTTTTTTTTTTTTTTTTTAAATCAGCAGTTACAATTGTGGCTGTAGGTATCTTAAAATTTCCTAATGAAAAGCATGTATTTTATCCTTAAGTCTTTTTGAAAGTCATGTAGGAATAACCTTTTTAGTCAATCTATTGAATGTATATTAATACACTGGTTGTATAAGTCTATTGCTCCTTAAAGCTATAATCATACTTTATCATTTATATTAATACTTTTTGTATGTGGCCCTGTCAGTGTTTCCAAATATCTCAGTCACCTTGCCTACCTGTGAGTTCAAGAGAGAAATGGAGAAAAAATACATAATTGTTTGCTTATTGTCCTGAAGCAAGTAGAAAAAAATGTAGACCAGCTGTTTTAAAATAGGCACATATTATTTTAAATGTGTGTGATCTTTAGTGACATGAATATTAGATTTACATTTGAAAATTAATTTTTATTTATTAAGTCATGTATTCAATAAATATTTGTTGAGCATCATACTCTGGCAGTCATTGTGCCAGAAATTTGGCCTCCATAGGGAACAAAACAAGATCCATGCTCCTGTGGAGATTACATTCAACAATGTTAAGTATATTTCACTTTGATAAAAGGAAAATAATTCATTGAAAAAAACAAAAAGAATAAAAACAGAGTGGTTTAAGGACAATTCAGAGAGGTTGGAGGGAGCTGAAGATTGCAACTTTAGATTGATCAGAATGATTTTCATTAGAAAAGTTAAATCTGAACAAAGACATGAGGAGGTGAAGGAGTTAGCCATGGAAATATCTAGGAGAAATGCATTTCTGGAAGAGTGATCACAGTGTCCCTGACATGTTCCAGGAATAACATGATGATACTAACATGGTAATGTGTTATTATCCAGTTTTATCCAGCTGTACTGAGACTTGGAGGAGAAGGTGGGAACTAAGGTTGGGCTTGGCAAGTAAGTCCGATAAAAGGAGAGAAGAACAAGGGAATACAGGCAGTTATTATAATCATAGTCCAAAGAGTTTAGGCTGCATAGAAAGAGAAAAATGATGAGATTAAAGTAATGAATGAAAGGGAAATAATCAGACAGTTGGAGATCAAAGTATGGTTGAATAAGTCTTAAAGTTTGGGCACTAGAGGAGGTGGTGACATTAAAGACAGGAAGTGACATGAAGAGCTGAATGCATGAAACTGGAATAATAGGGTCATTGCAATTATTAGCAATGCCAAGGCCTAGGACAGTACCACCCAATAGAAATACGATGTGAGCCACAAATAAAAGCCACATGTGGGTTTACATTTTTCTAGTAGCTACATTTTTAATAAAGTGAGAAGAAAGGCTAAAATTATTTTACTAATATATTTTACTTAATTCAATACAGATGAAATATCATCACTGCAATATGCACTTAGTATAAAATTAATGAGGTATATCACATTCTTATTAGTATTAGGAATCTAGTGTACATTTTACACTTTCAGCATATCTCAGGTCAGACTAGCCACATTTCAAGTGATCAGTGGTCACATGTGGCTGGTGGCTACCATATTGGACAGTGAGATCTGAACAGGATGGTGGAAATATGTAGCTAGGGTAGAATAGTGGAGAATAAATAGTAGAACTTGGAGGCTAGTATATTGGAATGATCATTTTTGTAGCTATCCAAAACATCAAGAATTAAGATAAAAGTGGTTGGGAGAAAGACTGTCAGTGAACCATAAACTAAAATTGTTAAGAAACCCAGGACAACTTTGGTGGAAGATAATGATATAAGAAAGTTAATTAATATAATCCAAAGACATAAGATTCAAGATTAGGAATTTTAGGAAACAAAGGGAAAGTTCTGAAAATAGAAATGAAGGGCAAAGAAAACATTATCATCACCTCCAGACCTACTAGAATGAAGTCTATGGGAGAAGAAAGAGCCACTAGTTGAGAGTTTTAGGAAAAAAACAATGCTTTCAGGGGAGAACCAGGATTTACTTAAAGCAAGAAGGCAAAAGAGTATTTAGTAAGGCAGGAGTGAGGGAATAGGACATATTCAGAGTCTTATAGTGATTAAAATGAGGAAGTAAAGGGTGACCTGCCATTCTGGGAGTTTTAGGGATACCTGGAATAACAGGAGTAAAGAATATAATAAGATCTGTCCTGATAAATAGTTCAGGAGAGTTTTGGGGAAGCCCTGAGTGTGGAGGATGAAGGGTGGGGAGGGTTGGCTAAGTCCAACATCTTTATTGAGAAATAATTAATATATCATACAATTCACACATTAATGTGTACAATTCCATGTTTTTTAGTATACTCACAGAGTTATTCAACCATTACCACACTGCAATTTTTGAACATTTTCTTCAACCCAAAAAGAAACTCTGAACCCATTAACATTCACTCCCCAATCTTCCTCCCTACCTCCCCATTCCCAGCCATAGGAAACCTTAACTTACATTCTGTCTCTATGCATTTTCCCATTCTGGATATTCCATATGAATGGAATCATAAAATATGTGGTATTTTATACTGGTTTCTTTCCCTTAGCATAATGTTTTCAAGGTCCATACAATCTGTAGAATCTATCTGTAGTTCATTCCTTTTTATTGTTAAATAAGACTCCTTTTTATGGATATAACACATTTTTATAATCCATTCATCAGGTGATAGATTTAGGTTGTTTCCATTTTTGTGCTATTATGAATCATGGTGCTATGGACATTCGTGTTCAAATTTTTGTATGGATGTATGCTTCTATTTTAGGGGGGGGCATATAACAGGGAGTGGAAATGCTGGGCTGTATGGTAACTCTATGTCTATCATTATGTAAAACTGTGAAACTTTATTTCAATATGACTGCCCCATTTTACATTCCCACCAGTAACATTTGATCATTGTTAACGGAGGCAAAGAGGTCTGGTCTTAACTCCGGTTTGTGGATCCTCTAGTGACCATGGAAGTTGGGGTTGAAAATCTAGAAATGCCTGGGTTTACTCTTGATCCTGATGGGGAGGGAAGATTTATATCAAGAGTAAGGCTCAGCCTGGCTCCTGTTAATGAACATGAGACTTTGGGGCAGTTAAATGTTACACAGTATGATGTCTTTGCCCACTTTCAGTATGGATTAATGGGGGCCAGGCAACATAGATTCATTATAAACAGATACTAGTTTTCTAACTATTTTTTGTTTATTGACGTATAGTTAATTTATAATGCTGTGTTTCAGTACAGCAAAGTGATTCAGTTATAATAAATGTTTCTAATAATCACAGTGACTTTCCAAAGATAGCTCTGGCCCATCCTGCTTTGCAGAAGAAGAACCTGGGGTATAAAGACGTTTTGAAAAACTTGCCCAAGTTCACACTGATTGCCATCACTGATTGTATGATTTTATAATTATTTGCACAATCTGTATCAGCACAAACACCTTGAAAATTGAGTCGTAATTTCCAAAAGCAGAGTAGTCCTCAATAGTTTCACTTTTATGTGTTCAGGAGTTATTCTAAGCACTGTAGTTTTCATTGACACTTACCTATACACGCATCAACACAGAAACATCCCCTGAAATATGGAAAAACATTCCATTAATGTGTTGTTAAGTGGCATCAAATAAGGTTGACTTAAATAATGGGAACTGGATAAATTTATCATATTCTGAGTCACAGTGAGGAACCACATTTCAAATGACCTCTTTTGACAAGTGGTTATTAAATATGATTTAATGGCATGCTCTAGGGAAGAGATGACTAATACCTAAAATGAGTGTGAAAACTGGCCTCTAAATTGTGATTCACCTTTCTTCAAAAGGCTGTAAATTAGTGCAGTATCCATATCTGAAATGAATCTTTACTTTTAAGGTAAACTATATTGTTCTTCTCAATGAATAAAAATGTTCTGAAAATAAAATTGCTACATGCATTATGGTCCATTTGTTTGGTAAACCAAATAATATGTTTTATTTTTATTTAAAAAGAACTTATCAAAAAGTTGTAAATGATCTAAATAACCTAAAGTATTGAGTATATAAATTATGCACATTGATACAATATAATACTACAAAGTTGTCACACATCACGATGTGGAAGAATATTCAATGACAGGAAAAATTGTCCACAGTAACTTGTTAAAGGAAAAATAGAAGCAGACCACACAGTGCCTTGATCCCATGTTTGAAAAAGTTAGATTAAGATAGATAGAGGCAACTTGATTTAAAAATCCATCTTAAGAGAAGTACACCGAATGATAACATTGGTTCTCTTTGGATACTGGAATGAAGGCTGCTTAGTATTTTTTCCTTTTTTTGCACATAAGTTATTTCTAAGTTTTCCATAATAAAATGGATAAAGACAAAATGAAATATTTTAAAAGGTCTATGATTCCAAATTATTTTGCCTATATCTTATTTTTTCTATTTATTTGTTAGTTTTTTTTTTAAAAAAGCTGTCATATAGAGTAAATATTTAGAGGGCAGTTAACATCTTTAAATAACAAATTCATCTGTATCAATAAATTATGAGTAAAAATAAACAGAATATTGCAACGTTGGAATTGAAAAAGTTTATTTTTTAAAGTTTTACAAAAATATAAAATGTAAAATTTTATATGAATAACTCTTGAATGCTTTAAACTGATACAAAGTGGCTTATTTTTATTGAAGATGCAATCTGTTGAATAAATTGATTGTACCACTGTTGTATGTACAGCCACACACTTATTCCCCTTGAAAGCAATAAAGTGCTGACAAACTTTTGTGATCCAAGCCTGCCCCCTGGTGCCTGATCCGTACCTGCTGCTGACAAGACCAGCTATGACTCAGGCAGCACCCTCTTCAAAAACTGTTCAGAAGTAACCCATAAATGAAAATATGAATATACTGGAAGTCAATTTTCCTACAGTGTTCCAGGCATTTTCACTAGTGGCTCAAAACCACAATGTGTGCTTAAAGATAAAATAAAAAGTAGCTTGAGGTATAATGGAAATACAGAAACTGTGTAACTAGGTAAATTCTCAACACAGCCTTAATTTAAATAATAAAGAATAACAAATGGCAAATTTGAAGGTTACTCTTTCATGGGAAGTAATCTGATCAATTTTATTCACCAGGTATCAAGAAAATTGTGTTTAAGCATCCATTTTAAAGTCTATTGAGTCTTGAATGTCAAGTAAAATAAATAAGTAAGCTGTCTATCCATCATATATCTCAAAGTAGTTTTTGTTTGTTTAAGTCTGAGGGAAAGAATGATTAGAAGGAGAATTCAAAGAAGAGGTGTGAGGTGGAGCTATAGACAGTAAGAGTTGCTTTGTCTTAAGACAAGAAGACACATTTCTTCCTCTATAAGAGGCAGTATTGATACTGACAGGAGGACTTGTAGTAAGGAACGTGTTTACAGGGACCCAATTTAACTGGTTCAAAAATGGACCCAATAGCAATGACAACACTCTAAGGGCAAAAGTAAGAATACCTAGCCCACACTGACAGCACTGTATGTCTTTTGTGATGGCTTCGGATGTTTTTCTGATGGTCCACACGAATCATATAATTTTACCCTTTTCTGAAATGTTGAAGCCAGTCTTAAATTTTACATTTGTGTTCCAAAATGATTTAACCATTATTATTATTACTTTTTAAAAATACAATGAAAAACTTGAGGTCAGGTAGAACATTTAAGAGCATGTAATTTAAACAATCATTAATTAGCTTTGGATGCTTAAAAGTCTAAAATAAAAGACCTGTGTGTTCATAATATGTCAAGTACTTGGCTATTGTGAACAGTGCTGCAATGTTATATACAGATATATCTTTGAAATCCTGATTTCAGTTCTCTAGGATATACACCCAAAAGTGGAATCGCTGGGTCATATGGTAGTTCTGTTTTTAGTTTTGTGACGAACATCCATACTGCTTTCCACAGTGGCTGCACCAGTTGACAACCCCACCACCAGTGCACAAGTGTCCCTTTTTCTCCACATCTTTGCCAACTCTTGTCTTTTGTTGTTGTTTTTATAACAGTCATCCTAACAGTGTCACAGGTGTATGTATATGTCTAAACTCAGCAAATTGTGTACATTAAAAACGTGCAGTTTTTGTATATCATTTATACCTCAACAAAGGTGGTTTTTGAAAAATATTTAGAAAAATAAGGTCTGAAGTCCCTACCTCAGAGAAGCAGAATTATAACCAGGGTGAAAGTTCCTTGAAACTAGTTTTCTTAATTTTGTTGAGAGTTTTAGCCCTAGTAGTTGTCAAAATGCCATGACAAACTACTGCTCACATCAGCAAGTATGATGAGGGAGAACAAAATTAAAAAAAAATTATTTTATTAATTCACTGAATCTCACACACAAGATCTTTATGCACCACACAATTTACCAAAAATGAGACCAAACCAACTATTCACATAAATTCCAATGGTATACAAGACATAAAACTTCTGGCATTGGCAGAATTAAAAATAAGAAATCTTTAATAAATTTTAAGATTGAAGGGAATTTAAGTAGTAAGTTATTCAACCATTTTTCGTATAAGGAAACATGTCCTGAAAATGTGGGTGATTTCCAAAGTCATGTATATTGAAGCAGAGCCAGAAATAGAGTGAGCATTCAACCATAAACCTCCCTGCAATGCACCCATACTGTCCTTATTCTTTTTTGTTTATATATATATATATCCTACTGATCTAAGAACATCTTCCATCTGGGCATTGAACCTATCCTATCTCTAGATCTTAGATGCCTCAGTTGTTGTTTCCTCCACATTTTACCTAGATCTTTCTCCATCAGCATTTAAATAAATCCAAGCCTTTAATATTTAAACAAAAATAAAATAACCTCTCCCTCTAACAAACACACTTCCAGGCACTGCCCTACATTTCTGACGTCTCTGTAGCCAAAAATCTTGAAAAAATTGTGTCTCTTGCCAGCGGTGATTTTTATTTTTACCTCCCACTGCTTCTTGGTCTGCTGCAATAGGTCTCCTTTTCCATGGTTTCTTCCCACAACTCTTGCTAAAGTCACCAATGACTTCAGTGTGTTCCTAAATCCAGTGGAAGGTTTCCAGTTGTCACCTCACTTGACATCCCAGCCATATGCAACACTGTGAGATCATTAGCTGTGCCCTTCTAAAAACTCCCCATTCTTTTTACTTTCAACCTCTGCCTTTTCCTGGGTTTGTCTTTGCTTGTGTTGTGTGTGTTTGTTTATTGTTGTTTGTCTTACCGGTTGATAATTTTCTATCTCATTCTCCTGCTAATCTGGACCATTTAAAGGTTAGAGCTCTTCGAGGTTTGAGCCCTGGCTCTTTTCCTTCTGATTCTTAATCCTGTTCCTGGAAATCCCATTTATGCATATAGCTTTAATCACAAACAAAATGCTAATATTCCCTAGTTCACGTCTACCTCTTAGACCTCTCCTCTGTGTACCTGACATGTTATACCAACTGCCTAATGGACTTCCTCACATTGACAATTAAAAGACATCTTTTGTTTAAAACGCTTTCATGGATTCTCATTGTTTTATCATGAAAGAACACAACCCTTCCATGTAGACTGCAAGGCTTCGCATAATTTGGCTCTTACTGATCTCAGAGAACTTATTTTGCACCAAGTATTCACTCACTCCTCACCCCACTCAAATGAGCTTTCTTTCATCATGTTCCCTCCATTCAGAGGGAACCATTTGCTATCTGTTGCCTTTTCCTAGAAACCCCTTTTCTTTATCTCCCGTTCTCTCTTCTCCAAGGTAAAAAGTCTTACTTATCTTTCATATCTCAGTTTTAAGTGACTTTTTTAGCAAAGTTTTGTTTGATCTGTGCTGGCACTGAACGGGCAACATTATATGGTGGATTTTCCCACTAATGATTTTTTGAAATAGTTTTCTGAACACAAAACAGCCTTTTTTCCCCCTCAGTATAAAAACATTGATATCCTATGTATACTGATTAACTGACACATTTTTTATTTCCAGCTGAAGTGTTACATTTCATATAAAAGTTCACAAATAATGGCTTCTATTTTGATTTTTTTCAGTATATAAAAGTTTCCTTGAAGATATTTTATGATGTAATGCTAATTGCTTGTAGGATAGTTAAATATCAGAATTAAAACCTAATCTTAAGCTGCCATCTTGTAGATATGAATGAAAGTTCATCAAGAACGTATTTTATATTTTGTTTCATTGCACATTGCAACTAACAAGCCAAGGAATCGATGTATATTAGGAGTGTGTACTGTTTTTAAACACCATAAACAAAAAACAATAATTGTCAGTATAATTTAGTATTTGCTAATTTTATTACACTCGTTTGTTACATATTCAGTAAAACATAGGGATTATAAATTCAATTTGAGTAAAGTTTACACTTTACTCATATATTTTATTATGAAGGGCCTTTAATTTAAAATTATCAAAACACTGATATTATACATTTGTTATAAAGAAAATTATGACAGCTTCACTTTTCTGATATTAAAAATAACTTAATAAAGACTTGTTTTCATTAACGTAAAAGGAAGAAAAATTCAGACGAGGTTATGAACTGTTAGGTTACTATTCTTCATAGCTCTTATTATTGCTGTAATTTCATATTTATTTATGTCATCGTTAGATGGCATATCGTTAGATTAGTGTCTCCATTAGTCTGTAAATGCCATGATGGGTAGAGACTATTTTCTTTGTACCTACCATTTTGCCCTAGCACCAAAGTATCTGACAATTAAGAAATATTTATTGAAAAATACAATGCAGTTTTGTTCATCAGAAGTGATCATTGGTATATATATATTGTCATCAAGCTTGACACTGACACTCAAGTCCTGGTAAAAGAGTCATTAATGAGAATTCAGATTCTAATGAGCTTCAGGCAATGGACTATTCATAACTGATAGAAATGCTTGCCTAGTAGGATAAGTTCTATAAGTTGCTAAATGATTAACAGAAAAAGATAGTAATCACAGAGGAAATGGACTATTAAATTTATCTTGCTCTATAGAAATGTTTCTACTTTAGGGAATTCAACAGATTAAACAAATAAGTATGATGATCTTAAGAGAAAAAGGGTAAAAACAAATGCTGGTTAGGATGTAGAGAAATTGGAACCCTGTGCATCTCTGCTGGTAATATAAAATGGTGCAGTCACTGTGGAAAATAGTATGATGGAACCTCAATAAATTAAACATAGAACTACCATAGGATCCAGCAATTCCACTTCTAGATAGATGCCCCAAAGAATTGAAATTAGAGACTGAAACAGATATTTAAAATATCTGTATTAAAATACACCAGTGTCCACAAGAAGCATTATTCAAAATAGCCAAAAGGTGTAAACAACCCGAATGTCCAATGACAGATGAATAAGCAAATGAAACATAGTATATACATCCAGTGCATTATTATTTAGTCTGGAAATGAAATAAAATTGTGACACATGTTACAACATAGATGAACCTTGAAGACATCATGCTAAGTAAACTAAGCTATGATTATTGCCAAAAGGTGTTATCTTAATTCCATCATTCCTTCAATGTATATGATTGGTCATTCTGCTTTAAGAACCCTCTCTCATTTAATTTATCCATTTATTTATTTATTGAATTGTGTATTTGTAGCTTTATATTTCACTCAAAATGATCCATAATAAGATACCATAAATTTTCCCAGATGTGGCCCTAAAGCTGTGCTCTGTGTCTTTTTGACATGTTTCCACATCATTGAGTACTTCATTATTTTCATATCAAACAATATCTTCCTTCTTGAACTTTTCTTGACCTCATCCTAAGACCAATAATTTTTTCAAGAAGGTCTGATGCTTTCAGTGATGATTAGTATCTAGAAACAAAGATCATGGGTCTAGGTTTATCTATTGCTACTAGAGCATCACTGCCCTGGGGTCCTCTTAGTGAACAGAGATAGGAAATCCATGTATACACACACACACACACACACACACACACACACACACTCACACACTTTTACATCTCTATTTCTGTGTCTGTCTGTCTTATTTTTCTGTCTATATTGAAAACTCTGAATACATGCCAATATTTCCCATCCCCTTCCAGCAAAATACTCATTTTAGCAACACCCTTTTCTTATTTTTAATCTTATTTTCCGATTTTTTTTTAAAGTTTGTTCTGGGCTTTGTATCCATTCTAGGCAGTTGGAAAGAAAAAGAATATATGAGAACACTTGGAGGTTTTAAGTGCCAGGTATCCTTTCCGCTCACATTTCACATGACTACATCTAACTGCAAGGGAGGATGGGCAAGCTAGCTACATTTTCTCCTATTGTGAGAAAACTAACTCCTATTATCCTCAACATACAGTATATACTTATTGCTAAGTCTTCCTGTGTGTATCTGAACTCTTGACCCTGCTGGACCCTTCTGACTCACTTTTCTCTCTTGGGGTTCCAACCCTTGTCAAGCCAGGTCCCCTTTCTCAAATTGGGGTACCTAATGGGTTTTTTTGGCTAAATTATTCAGAAAGGAAGGAAGGAAGAAAAGAAGGGAATGTGGGAGGAAACAAGGGAGAAATAGAGAGGGGTAAAGAAGGAGTAAGGGAAGGAGGAGAGAAACAAACAAAGAAGAAATTTAATAAGATTGTAGAATGATACAGCAGAATTTGAATCCAGGCATGTCTGACTCCAAATTCTGGGCTCTTTCTTCTACGTAGCAATATAGCTGAATTCAGGTTACATCTGAGTGTGTGTGTGTGTGTGTGTGTGTGTGTGTGTGTGTGTTTAACTTATCAATATAAAACAAATCATTCATCTCAATATGACAATATTATAATGTAAATAATTCTAAAGATTAATATTGACTAACATAATATTTTCTATTTAAGATGTGTTTTCTCAAAGGGGTGAATTTGAAGACTGAAGATGATGATATAGTGAAAAGAAAAATCACTAATAGTTATTAAATCTGGTTCTTACCCCTGCCTCTATTACTTGTATACCAGCTGTGTGACTTTTAGCATGGCAACAAAACTTGGCGGCTGTGAGGTTTTGTTCACCCTTTAAAAAAAGCTCTAGAGATGACCTCTTGTGTCTCATATACTTGAAAATGTTACACAGTCTCTTATCTTGGTTTTACACCACTTAAGAGGGGCTATTTTCACAGATGTTACATGAGTATTTGGCACCTCTGATCTGAAATGTAGCAACAAAACTATATGAACTTGGGCAGCAAAAGTAAAGAACTGACAGGAAAAATATGTAGCTTAAATTGAGAACACTGAAAATGAATACAGTTCTTCATATAAGCTCTTAATACGTTTCAATAGCATTCTTACATTTACAATTAAAAGTAAGAAAATTATACTAAAGTAATATACTGAGCTTTCTGAGTTACATGATGTATCTGTCTTTTTTTTTTTCTTTCTCAAGCTTTAATTTCAAAGGTTTATATACATATTATCTCAGATCAAAATTTAACCATTTCATAATAGTTACTAAATATATTATTTATTTTTACCAAAGGAATTATTTAATTTATTTTTTTATACAGCAGGTTCATATTAGTTATCTATTTCATGCATATTACTGTATATATGTCAATCCCTATCTCCCAATTCATCCCACCACCTCCCACTTTCCTCCCTTGACGTCCATACATTGTTCTCTGTGTCTGTGTCTCTATTTCTGCCTTGCAAACTGGTTCATCTGTACCATTTTTCTAGATTCCACATATATGCATTAATGTACGATATTTGTTTTTCTTTTTCTGACTTACTTCATTCTGTATGACAGTCTCCATGTCCATCCACGTCCCTACAAATAACCCAATTTCGTTCATATTTATGGCTGAGTAATATTCCATTATATACATGTACCATATTTATAAAAAAGCAGGGGGGGTAGTGGTGGGATGAATTAAGAGATTGGGATTGACATATATACACCAATATGTATAAAACAGATAGCTAATAAGAACCTGCTGTATAAAAAAATAACTAAATACAATTAAATTAAAAAAAAAAATATATCACTGATGACCATAGATGCAAAAATCCTCAACACAATACTAGCAAATAGAATTTAAAAGGATCATTAAAAGAATCATACACCATGATCAAGTGGGGTTTATTCCAGGGATGCAAGGATTCTTCAGTATATGCAAATCAACCAAAGTCATACACCATATTAAAAAATTGAAGAAGAAAAAACATATGATCATTGCAATAGATACAGAAAAATGCTTTCAAAAAAATTCAACACCCATTTATGATAAAAACCCTCCAGAAAGTAGGCATAGACGGAACTTACCTCAACATAATAAAGACCATACATGACAAGCCCACAGCCAACATTTTTCTCAATGGTGAAAAACTGAAACCATTTCCTCTAAGAACAGGAACAAAACAAGGTTGCCTATTCTCACAGCTATTATTCAACATAGCTTTGGAAGTTTTAGCCACAACAATCAGAGAAGAAAAATAAATAAAATGAATCCAAATCGGAAAAGAAGAAGTAAAACTCACTGTTTGCAGATGACATGATACTATACATAGAGAATCCTAAAGATGCTACCAGAAAACTACTAGAGCTAATCAATGAATTTGGTAAAGTAGCATGATACAAAATTAACACACAGAAAACTCTTGCATTCCTATACGTTAATGATGAAAAATCTGAAAGAGAAATTAAGGAAACACTCCCATTTACCACTGCAGCAAAAAGAATAAAATACCTAGGAATAAACCTACCTAAGGAAGCAAAAGACCTGTATGCAGTAAACTATAAGACACTGATGAAAGAAATAAAAGATGACACAAACAGATGGAGAGATATACCATGTTCTTGGACTGGAAGTATCAACATTGTGAAAATGACTATACTACCCAAAGCAATCTATGGATTCAATGCAATCCCTATCAAACTACCAATGGCATTTTTCACAGAATTAGAACAAAATACTTCACAATTTCTATGGAAACACAAAAAAACCCGAATAGCAAAAGCAATCTTGAGAAAGAAAAATGGAGCTGGAAGAGTCAGGCTCCTTGACTTCAGACTATACTACAAAGATGTAGTAATCAACACAGTGTGGTACTGGCACAAAAAAACAGAACTACAGATCAATGGAACAGGATAGAAAGCCCAGAGATAAACCAATTCACATAAGGTCACCTTATCTTTGATAAAGCAGGAAAGAATATATAGTGGAGAAAAGACAGCCCCTTCTATAAGTGGTGCTGGGAAAACTGGACAGCTACATGTAAAAGAATGAAATCAGAATACTCTGTAACACCATACACAAAAATAAACTCAAAATTGATAAAAGACCTAAATGTAAGGTCAGAGACTATAAAACTCTTAGAGGAAAACCTAGGCAGAACACTCTATGACATACATCACAATAATATCCTTTTTGACCCACCTCCCAGATAAATGGAAATAAAAACAAATATAAACAAATGGGATCTAATGAAACTTAAAAGCTTTTGCATAACACAGGAAACTATAAACAAGATGAAAAGACAACCCTCAGAATGGGAGAAAATATTTGCAAATGAGGCAACTGACAAAGGATTAATCTCCAAAATATGCAAGCAGCTCACGCAGCAGCTCTGTATCAAAAAGACAAACAACCCAATCCAAAAATGGGCAGAAGACCTAAAGAGACATTTCTCCAAAGAAGATGTACAGATTGCCAACAAACACGTGAAAGGATGCTCAACATCACTAATCATTAGAGAAATGCAAATAAAAACTACAGTGAGGGGCTTCCCTGGTGGTGCAGTGGTTGAGAGTCCACCTGCCGATGCAGGGGATACAGGTTCATGCCCCAGTCCAGGAGGATTCCATGTGCCACGGAGCGGCTGGGCCCGTGAGCCATGGTCGCTGAGCCTGCGCATCCAGAGCCTGTGCTCCGCAGTGGGGGAGGCCACAGCAGTGAGAGGTCCGTGTATCGCAAAAAAAAAAAAAAAAAAAAAAAAAATACAGTGAGGTATCACCTCACACCGGTCAGAATGGCCATCATCAAAAAATCTACAAACAATAAATGCTGGAGAGGGTATGGAGAAAAGGGAACCATCTTGCACTCTTGGTGGGAATATAAATTGATACAGCCACTATGGAGAACAGTATGGAGGTTCCCTTAAAAACTAAAAGTAGAACTACCATACGACCCAGCAATCCCACTACTGGGCATATACCCTAAGAAAACTGTAATAAAAAATGAGCCATGTACTACAATTTTCATTGCAGCTCTATTTACAATACCCAGGACATGGAATCAACCTAAGTGTCCATCGACAGATGACTGGATAAAGAAGATGGCATATACATACAGTGGAATATTACTCAGCCATGAAAAGAAACGAAATTAAGTCTTTGTAGTGAGGTGGATGGACCTAGAAACTGTCATACAGAGTGAAGTAAGTCAGAAAGAGAAAAACAAACACTACTAACACATATATATGGAATCTAAAATAAAAAAATATATGGTTCTGAAGAACCTAGGGGCAGGACAGGAATAAAGACACAGATGTAGAGAATGGACTTGAAGACATGGGGAGGGAGAGGGATAAGATGGGATGAAGTGAGAGAGTGGCATGGACATATGTACACTACTAAATGTAAAATAGATAGCTAGTGGGAAGCAGCAGAATGGCACAGGGAAGTCAGCTCAGCACTTTGTGTCCAGATAGAGGGGTGGGATAGGGAGGGTTAGAGGGAGATGCAAGAGGGAGGAGATATAAGGATATATGTATACGTATAGCTGATTCACTTTGTTATACAGCAGAAACTAACACACCATTGTAAAGCAATTATCTCCAATAAAGATGTAAAAAACAATAAAGATATAACACATCAGCCTGTAAAAAATGTATTCCACATCAATCTGTCTTTCTCCTCTTCCCAGTCCTGTCCTGGCTCTTAGATTCAAATCTCTAGCCCACAAAAAATGGACATTTTTTCAGGTGATTGTTCACCATTTTGTGCTGGGAAGAGAGATGTCTACTTCTTCTTCTCCTTTGCTTTTTGGTAGGAACAGCAACTGGAACTAACTTGTTAGTACACATTTGATTCCCTGGCAATTCCTTGGCATTGCCTCTGAGGTTCTGGGCTCTTTGTTTTAATTGCATCGTAAACAACCTTACATTCTTACTGACTTAAAATAACAAAACATTTATTTTCTCATGAATGTGCAGGGTCAATGGGGCAGCCCAGCACAACAGTATGATGAGTTCAAGTCTGCTCCAAGGGGAGCAGGCTCAGCAGCTAATTGGGTTCTGCTCTTCTAATGGTGTTTAGTAGAAATCCAGTAGGAGAATAGGAAACACATAACAGCCCACTATCACTACTTTCATATCTCACTCACTAAGGCAATCATATGGCCAAATCCAGTTTAAATGGGATGGTGAAGTATACTCTCCCCCCAGTGAAGTATGACAAATGAGAGGTGAAAAATTAGACAGATACTACAATAAAAGGGTTATATTTAATCAATCTCTTCTCTGTCCAGCCCACTTTCAAATTCAAATCCTATTTAGGAGTAAAAACAAGAGTCAAACAGATGGTAGATTGAAATATCATCTTTTCTTACAGCTCAGACTTATTGGAGAAATCATGACTCTCTAGCAAAATTGGACTTCCAAACACCCAATTCCATGCATGGTATGAAACTACCAAAAAATTCAGAGCCAGCAATTATAATCTTTTTGTAATGCGGAAGAAGATACTAGACAGTCTTTGCTAAAACAGAAGGAACCCAGAATAAGGTGCTCACAGACAATGTCATGCTCACAGACAATTTCTAATTTCCAAGCTCACTACCAGACTCTGTTTGGGTACACTTTCTCCTTGGGAAAGAGGAAAAGAGGCAAGAAGAGCCTATATTTATTTGTCCCATGCTTTTCTCTCCTGGTGAGTGTAGAAATGTTCTCCACTTTAGAATTAAGAGTGGGAGATGCATATCCTGCTCTAATGATTCTCTCTTCTGATTCCTACAGTGGTTCCCTTCCTGATTCTTTGGATGCAAGCCTTTTCAACTTGCCTCGGAGATCCTCTCTACCCCTCCACTAACTTTGTGTCCTCCTTGTATCTCTCTCAATTCACCAACATAAATTAGGTGGAGAAGATTCTCCACCCCAAGTGGCCAGATGGGGAGGAAAGGAAGAATTGTACACAAATCATACAGTTTTTTGGGTAGGAAACATCTATTAAGCTGTTGAACTGAACTGTCCCAAAATGGGTGTGAGCCATAGTGAAATAGATTCACTCATTATCCAATAACCTTTATACAACAGGATAAGTTCATATATTTGCCTCTCTTTGATGCTGTGGGGTTTATTCCAGGGTTGGAGTATATAAAGGGGTTCTTATTTATTTCTACTCTTAACTCTCACATCTACCCAATGCTGTTCTATCTCCTCTGGGAAGGAGGGAATACACAGTTGTGTTTGTTCATACCACCATGCTGATCTGGATAGTTCATCCTCACATTGGTGTGTTTTCAATTTAGGATTTCATATCTGGCAGTTTGCTTTTAGGGCAATAGCCATAGTTTGTTGCTGACATAGTGAAAGAGTAGAAATACAATACAGGGAAGTAGGTAAGAATTTTTTATCAATGTAGCTCTTATGATCCTGCCACAGAGAAACCATACATACATATTCGTACCTTTTTTTTGTTCATTTAGCAAATGTTCCTTGAATATCCTTCTATATTTCCAGCAGTCTGATAAAGAGTGAATATTCTACAGTGACCTAGATAGGGATGTACCTCACCTTCATCTACTTATAATTTATTGGGCTATTGATTTTACTGTTTTTCTCTTCCTTTCAATTAGATACATTCAACCAATGATTGGGAAAATACTTTAACTGAGAGTAGCAGGCTTTTCCTGACTTCCGGATATTTCAAACTAAGAACAAATTCCTATTAAGATAACACAGAATCCTTATCTTTGGTATATTCCAGTGACTGCTGTGATTGAAACATCAACAACAAAAAATAATATAAGGTACACAAGCCTCATTGTTTACTCTATTTGAACCAGTGAATATGTAATACATGAGCAATGAATTTGTGTGGGGTGTTAATATGTCAATGTGTTGTTTCTAATAAATTTACCAAATAATTCTATGTAATTTTGAATTGTTGTTTTATCCTTAAGTTTTATAATGCTTTAGCTTTATTTTGTCTTCCACAGCTATATCACATCTTAGATGATTTTCATATCCAGAATTTTTTTTTTTTTTGCTTATTTACTAGATTTTACTTTTTTAGCAAAGAGAGATAATTTGGTTACCTTAGGATAGATTCTCACTAATTTTGGTATGTAAATAATGCCATTTGAAATCTAATTTTGAAAGCATTTTCACTAATTTTCCTCTTTAGTTGAAAATTCCATTGTTTAAGAGAACCCTTCATTAGGATTTCCAACAAAAATGTGTCACTATGCTACATGTTTACATTTTGAATAATTTTCAACATCCATTATCCACTCAGACTTTTCTTTATCCAATTCCTTCCTCCCCACCAAGTAGTAGACATCAAACCTTCACTTGATAACCTCTAAGTTTGGCAGTTGGACTTTTTTCCTGTTTCCTCAGCAGCTGGCTGGGACCAGATATAGGATTAAGCCCACCCAGTTTCTGAAGCATCTATCAGCAAGACTAGCAACCCAAGCAGTACATTGCTTGTCAAACCTCTTTGGAATTAATCATATAAATTAAAAATTTTTTAAATGTTTTATTTCTTTGCATTCCTTAAGGTATGCTCAGAAGACGATTTTATGACATATTTTTGGCATAGGAACATTTGCAATTATAGAGTGCCAATTATATTCTAGGACTGAATCTTCTCTTCAAAACTGCCATGGATATTACTTTTCCTGTTTATAGATGGTAAATGTAAGGTTCAAAGAGACTTAAAAGTTTTCTGGGGCTGTAGTGGTAGCAATGAACAGATTTTTGATTCAAACTTTATGTATCTGGTCCAAAATCAGGTTTCCTGCAGCATACCAACTTCTTCCTTTCTGAACCAATAGCACTTTACATACTGAAGTCCTTACATCAACTGAAGGTAGCAAAGTCAGTAGCTTCTAATAAAAACAGGAAAACATTTCACATTTTGCTGCAGATGGTGAAGCTAGTACCAATGCTGCTAAAACTGTGCTAGCAACCTCTCTTCCACCCTCTCATAAAACATACATTAGAAGTTTTTATCCACAACATGTTATTCTCCTGCAAAAACTTTTTGCATTTGTTACTAAAAACTTCTATGACCAAGGTTAATTGTCCATACTTTCACCATGTGTCCCAGATTTTCCAGAAGATATTTCTGAATATCATTGCAAAAGTAAGCAAGTGGAAGTTCTGACTGCAGAAATTACAGAGTAACTTGTGTCACTGTTCCTTAGGCAGATAATTTAAAAACTTTAGACAAATACAACAGAAAGATATTTGAAAGCCATGAAAACTAAACAAAAGTGGGCAAAGAATGGATGGCGTTTGGCCCTTGAAAAAGAGAGTGCAATGGTGAAATCCTCATTTATACATCCTTCCGGGCTGAGGACACCCTAAAGTCTACACAGCATCAGCCACTGTTATTTTTTTATTATTTATTTATGTATTTATTTTTTTTGGTATGCGGGCCTCTCACTGTTGTGGTCTCTCCCGCTGTGGAACACAGGTTTCGGACGCATAGGCTCAGCGGCCATGGCTCAGGGGCCCAGCCGCTCCGCGGCATGTGGGATCCTCCCGGACCGGGGCACGAACCCGTGTCCCCTGCATCGGCAGGCGGACTCTCAACCACTGCACCACCAGGGAAGCCCGCCACTGTTATTTTTGATTGAGGTATCAGGGGACAGATTTGGGGCTAGAACGACTTCAAATTGAGGGAAGAAATCCTAAAACGGAGGTTAGCCATAGAAGAGGGGAGCCTGAAAATCTATGTATAACCTCTTCTCAACTACTTGACTGACCCTAGACTATATGTAGAAGGGAATCCAGGAATAATTGAACTAATTAGCAATAACCAAAAGTGACAAAGCAGTACAAATGTTTTTTTGTTGTTGTTGCCCACTGAAGAGAGATAAAGTTTCAAGTTTGAGTCCTGCCAAGTTAGAGGATCTTGGTAAAATGTCACCCTTTTCATTAAAGTTCCACAAGGTAGGAGAATATTATGTGCCAAAATTAAGAGATTTGGGATAAATCTGAAACAAATATACCCTAACAAAATATAAAAACAACCCTCCAGAGAAAAGGTGACTAGTCTCTTATTGACTAGTCAGTAACTTAAATGACAAGCTACAATAAAAATTAACACTTTTCAGAGGTAAATAACAGGATCCAGAGTCTCCACAAAACATTGTTTGGTGATATCTTTTATACAATAAAAAGAAATCTGGATATACAAAGAATGAGAAAAGTGACACTTAGTCCAGACAGAAATCAGTCAATATAAAAGAACCCTGAAAAGAAGCAGGTGTTAGGATTAGATGATAGGCAATTTAAAGCAACTGTTATATAAGTATATCAAGACATAAAGGAAATAATGGTCATAATTATTTAACCAAGAAGGAATCTCAAGGGAGATTCAAACTTCAAGGAACTGAAAAGGGCAATACACATGATGAAAACATAAACACATTGGGTAATCAACTGAAAGAGCATCCGAAGTCTAAAGTCGGACTGATCTGGGCAAGAGAATAAAGTAGATAAGCTTATCATCTAAAGTATGATATACATTTCCATAAGTCCACAGTGATATACAAATGCATGATTAAATACATTAATACATGGGAGAAAAGTGACAAATCTCCCATGCAGAAGAATTCTAAATAATTTATGTAGGTACTCAACCTTAAAGAAGGAGGAACTAAATCTAAAATCTAAAACTGCTTTAAAAAGTAAAATCTCTTTATATATATATATATGAGCTTTACAACAGATTGGAGAGGGTAGAGTAAAGGGTTGATGACTTTAACGATCAACAAAAATTACTCAATTTTAAAAACAAACAAAAAAATTTTAAATACACCCTCAGGAACTTGTCAAACAATATCAAAATGTCTGACATACAAGTTCTCAGAAAGAAAGAAGAAAATATTTGAAAATTTAATGGCCAAAAACACCCCAAGTTTGGAGAAAAACACCAACCTACAGACACAAGTAGCTTAGCAAACTCCAAGCAGGAAAAAACAATGAAAACTGTACTTAGATGCATCATAGTCAAACTAATAGAAACCAAAGAATATATATGTATATACATATTGAATAGCCAGAGGGAAAAAGATACTGTATTTACAAAGAAACAAAGATATAAATAATGGCTGACTTCACATAGAAAGAATGAAGGTAAGGAGACAAAATTTAAATTATCTTTAATGAAAATAGAAACACAGTTTTCAATTCAAATGTCTATGTCCAGTCAAAATAACTTACAATGGCCAAATAAATATATTTTTAGGTAACCAAAACTGAGAAGGTTTTCAATTTCTCAAGTCTTGTACTATAAGAAACGCTAAAAGGAACTCTTTAGACTAAAGTAAAATGACACCAGATGGAAACACTATAGGAACTATACGAAGGAATAAAGACCATCAGAAATGAGAGTTGTAGGTAAAATGAAAGGACTATATATATATTTTTTAATTTCTTTAAGATAAAATTGATAGTTGAATGTTAGATTATAACATTGAATTGTGAGAGTATAAGTAGATTTAAAATATATGATCATTAATACGTAGAATGGACATGTATATAAAATATTATTTCAAGGTTCTCACATTTCACATTAAGTGGTGAAGTACTAAGTAACTTGTGGTAAGTGAAAGATACTTGTTTTCATACTTATGGAAAAAGACTAAAAACTTGGAGTATTTTTTGACAACCATGAAATTAAATTAGATGTCAATTACAATTTTAGCCAGAGTAGTCCAAAATTTTTGGAAATTAAACAATACACTTCTAAATAATGAACCCAAAAAAAGAAGTCACAAGAAAAGTATAAAATGTTTTGAGGTTAATTATAAATACAACTGAATTTATCAAAATTTGTGGAATGCAGATAAAATTGTACTGAGAGGAAATTTATAACTCTAAATCTTTTAAGAAAAGAAGGAAGGTTTTAAATGACTGATATGATTTTCCATCTTATACAGCTAGAAAAAGATGAGCAATTTATACACAAATTAAGTAAAACAAAAATAATAAAGATAGCAGATATTAATAATAGATTTATTTTCTAACAGTATAAAATAGACAAATAATTGTGTAAGTTATAAAAGACAAAGTTTTGTTTTCTGCTTTGTTTTTTTAAAGGTAAGTTAATTGATAATCTATTAGCAAGACATGCCAAGGAAAAACTATGTCAGAAAATAGAAAATTACTAATATCAGGAATGATATAAGATATATCATTACACATTCTAATGACAATACATGTATAATAGCAGAATATTTATGAACAACTTTATTGCAACAGAACTGAAGACTTTGATGATATGGACAAATTATTTGAGAAATAAAACACACTGAAACTGATAGAAGAAAAAATAGAAAGTCTGAATAGTTCTATATCTATTAACTCAGTTGAATTTGTTATCAAAAGTCTTCCTCGAAAAAAAGTGCAAGGCAAAGTACATAAAATATTTAAACAGTAAGTAATACTAATATTAAGCAAACTCTAAAACATTGTCTGGTAGTTCTTATCAAAAAACAAAAAAAAAAAAGGAAGAAGAGGAGGAGAAGCAGGAGGTGGAGGAAAAGAAAATTCAACTTACGTTTCCACCACACTAAATTATCGTTCCATTCCTATTATTTCATTCAAGAGTAAACTCATTTCTTACCTAGGATCTTGCTATTTGTGTCCCACCCTGATAGCTCTAATGAAACTCACTTCTTGGGATTGTACAAAATTTACCTTCTTTCTCATGTACTTATATTGGTATAAGGTTTTACTTCTTCCAAGAATTCTACTCCATCTAGATGGCTTAGATTATACCTAAGTTATTTTAACTACAAATTTCTATGTTTATAGTGTTGCCATGGAATTTTAGTTAAAAAGGATACTTGGATAAAGTTTGGAGGTAGTTGGCTTAGAAAAGCTTTGTAACCTATATTAAGAAAATGATTGAGTAATATGCTCTCCTATGCTTGAGTGAAGATTTGGACCTTGTATCTTTACCATATTGTCACCTCGTGGTACCACAATAAGAAAGAAGCATCTACTTTTAAATATGGAATTTTAAATAATAGTACTATAATAAACATATCAAAATTAAATGGTTGCTTTAAACATTCACTTAAATGGATGGATCTTTACTAGATTATAAGAGCAATGTTAAAAAAAGTTATCTCATATTAATCTGAAAATTGAAATAATTTTTCAGATTTTTTTTACAATGTCATTAATAGGAGCCAATATGAATCAACCATTACGAAGCTCATTTTGAAAAATTATTTTTAACGCCATTATAGAAGCAGCATCTTCCTCGCACTAAGGAATACAGCTATAAGCACATGACCTGTAACTTCTAGGCTTGGTTTCCAGTATTCAGAAAAAGCTTTCTATCTACCAAACCTGAATTTTCAAGCCTGATTGTTTTTCAGCTGTTTGTTTGTTGAAGGCATTCATTACTTGCCCCCCTGCTATCATGGAATATTTAGGACTCAGATTTGCATGTGGAAGGCTTAGGGAGACATGGGTTTGAAGAGAGAACAAAATAAATAATTTGATGTTTATGACACATTTTAACAATTATATTTTCTTGAAGCCACACAAAGATTCAATATTATCCCCTTTAGTCCACCTAATTATTTATATATATAATTTGTAATAAAATATCACCATTAAAAGCACTCTTCAAACATTTATTTTGCAAAAACCAGTTTCATGTACTTCCTTTGAACTTATAATAACTACCTTACCTTCAATTAAATCAATACCCTCAAAATTAATGAAAACATGTTACCAAGATTTCAGTAATTACAAAAAAGAGTGTGCATCTAATCACATTATAAATTTTATTTTGACACATTTTCTGTATTTTAATATGTGACAATAAATAAATTCCTGTTATTTTTAATGGAACTATAGTAAAACATAGCCAAATTATCTAAGAATGATGAAAATCAATAAACTGTAGGAGGTCTTCATAGCTGTTTATCCTGATTTAGCCAATGTTATGGACTATGTCCTGAAATATTTCTTGACAGATTATAATAGAGCTACAATTTGAATTTTCCAGTGACAGGTGTCTCATTACATCACAGGAAGTCTTTATACTCTATTCTTTTAAAAGCTATAATTTTAGAAGGGTCATCTTATATAGAACAAATTCCTACCTTAATTTTTACTGATGGTTGCAGTACCAGTATCAGCAGTTACGCAGTCATTTAGCATATGCTTCACCATTCTTCTGTTATAAATAACAACCGTTCCAATATTAAAGACCATCACATCCTTCCATAACTACTGTCTCCACCAGCACAAAATTTTACAAAATTTTTGCAGCTTCCAACACACAAAACACAACTTTTTTCTCGCCTTCAAGATATATATTGTTAGTCCTTTTATCTAATTTTTATATGGAGTTTCCCTTTCCCTGATAGTATGCAGCTGTGTTTATCCCATAAAGGAGCTTTCCTGTGTCAGTGGTGTAGAGAACCTACCATCAATTAAGGGAATGACAATAAAGCAACTCCATCCATTCCTACACCATTCTTTATTTTATTATTTTATTTTTATTTTTTGTGGTACGCGGGCCTCTTACTGCAGTGGCCTCTCCGTTGCAGAGCACAGGCTCTGGACACGCAGGCTCAGCGGCCATGGCTCACGGGCCCAGCTGCTCCACATCATGTGGGATCCTCCTGGACCAGGGCACGAACCCGTGTCCCCTGCATCGGCAGGCGGACTCGCAACCACTGCACCACCAGGGAATCCCCTCCTACTACATTCTTAAAAGAGATGTAGAGTTTCCTGATATAAAGCAAGGAGAGGAAAATTAAAGTGATCAAATTGCATTTATTTTCTACTAAACTAAATAAAGCAAATTAGAAACACAAAGACTTAACTGAACTATTCTGAATTTTCTGTTTTTCTTATGCACACAAATACACAAAGTAGGTACATGGACTCGAAATTTAGGCAATTCTTCTCTATTATAGAAAATGCTTCAAATATTCTAAGATGAGGTTTCCTGTAAGATAAAATAGGTATAACTCAAGTAAGAAAATATCTATTAGTGAAGTAGAAGTGTGTACAAGTCACTATAATCAAATTGACCTTTATGATAACTGGGTAGATATCAATTAGATAAATACAAATACATCAATAGAAAAATTGGCAAAAGATAGGCATAACTAAATGAAAAACTAGCTAAAAAGCCAAAGTATTGTCAACTAAATGAAGAAGTGCAATTTGAAAAGTAATAAACAGTCACTTTTGTATATCCTTTTGAAAAAATTGATGTGATTTATTCTTTTACTGGTGATCTACTGTGGTATGATCTGTGATGGTAACTTCTTTCTGAAAAGCAGTTTGAAAGAATATCTTAAAAGTCTTAGAAATGTTCACACACATAGGAACGGTGATTTGCCTCTCCAGGAATTTATTTATAGGATAATTAAATGCATCCATAAATATGTCTGTATAAGTGTATTTATTATGTTATTTATAATAGCAGAAAATATCATGTACATCCTAGGTGTTCAAAATAAGGGGTAATAAAAATGTTCAATGTTTTGATTTCATACAGTAGATAATAAATATCCATTATACTCCTATTTGCTGAGCAATATTTCCTGACATTTGGTATTCTTATAATTCATTTTTGAAAGAAAAGACCACAAGACCCAAAAAGAATAATGTATGAAGTTTTAAACATTTATATTGCATAAACTGGGAGAAGTTACATCACAATACTAATTTTAATATCTGTATTGATTTGACTAAGAGAGGACAGACATTTCCAGGGAAATTAGAAGGATAAACAGCAAACTGGAATAGGGAACATGTTATTGGTTGAAATGTTTCTCCCATAGTAACTCCCAGTACCTCAAATATGACTGCATTTAAGACAGTATTTAAAAAGCTAATTAAATTAATGTAATTAGTGTGGTCCCCAATCCACTATGATTAATGTCTCTATAAAGAAGATGGGGGCTTCCCTGGTGGCACAGTGGTTGAGAGTCCGCCTGCCGATGCAGGAGACACGGGTTGGTGCCCTGGTCCGGGAAGATCCCACATGCCGCGGAGCGGCTGGGCCTGTGAGCCATGGCCGCTGAGCCTGCGCGTCCGGAGCCTGGGCTCCGCAACGGGAGAGGTCACAACAGTGAGAGGCCTGCGTACTGCAAAAAAAAAAAAAAAAAAAAAAAAAAAAAGATGTAGACACATAGGCACAAAGGAAAGATGTGAAGACAGATACGATGGTGTCTGCAAGTCAATAAGAGTCTTCAGAAAGAATTAACTCTTCTCACACCTTGATCTCATACTTTCAGTATCTAGAACAGTGAGAAAATAAACCTCTGTGGTTTGTCACTTAGTCCATGATATTGTGCTATGGCAGCCCTCTCAGACTAATACAGGACATAAAAACATACACTAAATAAGAAAAGAACAATGGGAATTTCCTGAATATGCAAATCACAGGGTCTATATGAAAACTGAACAATGACCGAAATCCTGGGAGGGCTTAACCATTACCAAGTCAATGCATTTTATTTTTGCTGTCTCAGTCTTGTGATTGATACTTTCCCTTTGGCCTTGTTGTTCTTCTGCAATACCTTGCCATCTCAAAAAGTTTAAGGTTTCAGTATGCAACAGCTGATCCTGGACACCATAACTTTTTTTCGTTTTGGTTTGTTTTTCGATAACTTTCATGATTATAAAACAGAAAAACTAGACACTTGAAAGCTATAAACTGGGTTTATGATTCTTGAGTTTGAGACTTGAATTTACATTCAGAGCAGGGAATTTTATTGTTTGCAGATAATCACTTTAATGGGCTTTTAATGATGCAATGTTTAAGAGAATTCCCATTCTGGGATGTTGATTCTCCAGACATCCTGGCTCCAAGAAACTAAACTGTGCTACCAAGTAATATAAAAAGACTCTTCATTCATTGTGTCTGAAGATTAAGATCCCACTTTAAAATGTTTCTTTATAAATATGAATTTAGACTGTACTTATCTTAATTATATTTATTGTTTCTTGGCAAGTGTATTGTGTGTGCAGTCTTGTTCTAGCGTTTCCTCAAGATATTGAAAGCAAGGGTGTTGTGATATATATGGATCCCACACTAGCTGAAGCATAAAGACAACTGGACTGGGATTGCTGACGTCTACTGTAGAATCTCCAATTAAAGATGCATTTATAGAGTTATTTTTATATGGAATAACTCAGATATAGACAAATGTAGTGATATGTAGAATTCGTGTGTTCTGATAGATTATATTCATAAAGTCCTAAGATAAGGCCAACTTCTGTAAGTAGAGAGTGCTGTTTTCCATGAAAAGAGTTGGAATTTTCTCAAGCCCAGTCAGCTTAGAAAACACGTGGGGCAGGAAATGAGCACTAGAGAAGTGTTCTTTAGACTTGGTAAGAAAGAAAGGCAGCAATAAAATTATTTTCTTTAGTCCAAGGGGAAGTTTAAGTGCTCAGCTCCAGGTAAGAGTGACTCAAGAATATACTCATTGGGGAACATGAAGATCACTCCTGTAACTTGAAGGTGAGTCAAGCATAGTCAGAGAAGGGCTTGAGTAAAACAAGGGTAGCCATAGTTTTTTTTTTTTTTTTCTTTTTCTTTTTCCAGATTATCTGTGTGGTAGTTCCCTTTCCTTAAACTCATATTTACTCATTGTTCTCCAAATGCTGGAAAGGTAACTATGCCTCCAAACAGTATACTAAGTACCTAATTACCTAGTCTCATTCATGAATGGATCTTTCTAATGAATTAAACAGAGCCCACTGACCAGAGGAGACAATGTGACTAATAGAATAAATGGAATTAAATCAAGATTCTAGTCCAGTTTTCAAATCTAAATAGATCTCTGGCCTTGACCAAGAATATTAGAGTATCTGTGCTTCTGTTCTTAAATAAGGGACTTGTAATCTTTATGTTCAACTATCAGCATTAGTATTTTCTGGTTTATTGCATGTTACTGACATCTAAGAATTATTGTTTTGGATCACTTATATTGTACTGAGTTCGATATGTGGCGAGAGGGTCATGTATATTTAATGAAACCTGAAATTGAATTGGGACTGTTGTCACAAGAGGTCCTTCTTAATTTTTTTTTTCCCTTAAAAGAAAAATATAGTAGTAGTACACCATTCTTCCTCTTTTTCCCACTCTACTTTACTCTCTCCCACACAGAGACTGAAATCCCATTACTTTCTAAGCAAAGTCTTGATAATTTTCTCTGGAAAATGAATTGAGTTGATACAAAAGAAGATTTTTTAAAACTCTGAAAAAAAACCTCTAGAAAATAAAGTTTTTATCTCTCCCTTGACATCACTGTTTTTGATTCATCATCATCTTTAAAGCTTTATCCATGATTTACACATCACAGACACAGTGGCCCACAAACACTTTCAGCTCATAGCACCTTTTAAATACACTCAGAAGGTTGTGCCATAAAGTATGGGCACTATATTTCTGAACGTTTTAACATACATATTGTAGTTTGATTTAAACTTATGTATTAGTAAGAGTTCCGTTTGGAAAATATAAACCACGTTAGATATTTTAAGGAAAACAGGGCATAATGTAGGTATTCGATGTAATGCAGGTGTATAGTAACTGAAAGTGTCGAAGAAACAAATTCTAAAATGAATCTGAAAGGAGAGTTATTTTCTTGTGGTCACCATTGAAGTCAAACTAGTTTGAACATCAGGAAGCTAAAAAAATAGATTTTCAAAGCTTCATTCTAAAAGTAAGGGAGCCACAACAATAGCCTCTTTTCTTTACACCCAGGGTTTCTGAAGAATGAATCCTGTTATCTCCTGAACCGTTCTGAGCAGCAGCAATGTTAAGAAATTGCAGAGAGATTGTCTATGACTCATATCTGCCTTCTGATGGTGCTTGTGTGCCTTTGTTTGAATGACCCTAACTCACTTTCAGTACCCAAGCTTCAAAGAAGTCTTGGAAAGGTGATTTAATTTTTCCGGCCTCTTCAAGTAGAAGGAAGATGAAATGGGAATTGAGAATCAATCCAAACATCAATGACAATTTTTAAGTCAAAATACTCATAATTGGCACTATTTAAATTAAACACTTTAGGAAAGAAGATAAAAGCAACTTTTTTCAAATCAAAATATTTTATTTGATGAAAATATTAGTAATAAGAAACATTCAAGGAACATGAAGTTCACTCAATTGAAATAGTTTGGGATATCTCCTGGCTTTTCTGTTAATTTTGGAAAGTCTACATTTTTTTCATTGAAAAATCACTGTAGGAAACAAATCTAGATTTCCTATCTTAGCCACATGTCACATTGATTCAAAATCTGTAAGACTATTGAGGAGCTTCATTTTTGAATTAAAAAAAAAAATCCTATGAAAATTTTCGTGTTTTTCATTTAAAGTTTATACAAATGTCTCATGTTTTCAATCTTTTTTCAATTGAAAATATTAAAATTATTTTCTTAAGGGCTAAAGTGAACCACTTCTGGTTTGTTAATAACTTATTTGCTTTGTCAATGTTAGCATTTTTTAGTGTTTTAAATTAGTTTTTCACAAACCTATAAGATAACAAATCACGGCTTCACTGCTGAATATTCCATCAGACCCCTGATATGTCACATTTTAAGAGCCACAATACCCTAGGCATTGTAGCACTCAGAGATCCTCTGTAATACCATATATATATATATATATATATATATATATATATTAAAACATACCCACATCTCAAAATGAATATCAGTATATGCTTGAAAATATTGACAGAATCGTATACAATTTTTTTTCTTTTGAAATTGTTATTTGAACTATGAGTGAGTTCTGTTTAATTTATGCTTGGTTTTTATTTCCTGAAAATTAACATACAATCTTGAAAGTCCATGCCAAATCAAACATATTCTAACCTTCACATACTTTTCAAATATTATAAACGTCTTTTGAGTATTACCTTCTTAATTATCAAGTTTACATGCTACGTGTGTAGATATTTCAGTAACATTTTAAAATCTCTATTTTATGATGATAATTGTATAGATTGAGGATGGTTTGGTTTGGTTTGTTTTTTTGCCATTTCAAGTATTCCTATGTGCCCCTGAAAAGCTCTTTCACCCTGTACACTGAGGTTATTGTGCCTAAAACCAAAATAGCCTAATCTTAAAAAAGACTGGGCATGCCTGTGCTCCTGAGTATATACTTTGTGCCCAGAATGCTCAGTTGCTGGCTTTTATGTCTTCCTCTGTATTTTGCCTCTCTTTTTTCCACCCAGGGAATAAATATCTTGTTTACACTTGTATTGTGGTCTGTTGTTTACATATATTAATCATATTTGTATAAGTATCCCCCCCCAAGGAATAGCTTATTACATGCTGTATTTATTTGCTAGGACTGCCAAAACAGGGGACCACAAACTGTGTGACTGAGACAATAGAAATATATTGTCTCACAGTTCTAGGGGCTAGAAGTCCAAATCAAGATATCCATTGCATCGTTTGTTTCTGAGGGCTGTGAGGGAGAATCTGTTCCATGTCTCTCTCCTAGCTTCTGGAGATTTGCTGGCAACCTCCAGCATTCCTTGGTTTCTGCTATATCACTCTGATCTCTGCCTCCAAATTTCTGGACAGCTTGGATTCTGTCTTCAAATTTCCCCTTTTTACAGAATGCTAGTAATATTGGATTAGGGGCCCACCTTACTCCAATATGACTCCATCTTTACTCAATTAATTATAGCAGCTAAGACTACTTCCAAGTCACCTAGTGAGGTACTAGGGATTAGGACATCTACATATGGCTTGGTGGGAGTAGGGGAGATACAATTCAAACCACAACACATACAATTGATGCTGAATAAATTTGCTTTTGTTTATTTTTTGTTTGTGTTTTAATGAATGGTCTGTGTACAAAGAATGTTTACTTAATCACAATTTGGTAACTCAGAGGAAAATAAAGCTCATTCAATGTCAGTGTTAGCACTGGGTAACCCACCACAACAAGCAAACTCTGTTTTGTTTCCTATGTTAAAACTTTCTTTCCCAAGCCCATGTGTTGTTATATCTGGTTAGTTTGGGAAAGAGTAGGAATACAATATCTTATCTCCTTTTATGCCAAAGCATATTTGTTTTCTTAAACTATTCTATATTTTTCATGCTCTTTGGCATTAAAAAAAAAGAAAACAATTGTTTGGTTTTATTTATTTTTTCTTTCTTTGTTTTTCTTTGAAGATTTTCCAACCACTAAGAATGTTGTACATTAACAAGGGCAAACCCAAATTACAGGAAGCTAGTGGTTTGGAAGTTGGAAACAGAAATAGTTTTGCTAAAATATCTTTCCACTGCCATGTTTTAACTTGTTTTAATAGGACTGAATATATCCTTTTATTAGTTGTAGAGAAGCTTATAAATATTTACCTGTCAGTTAGGTGCATCTATTACTGGGAACACAGAGGGGAGATTCTTTCGCTTTGGGACACTGCTCATTTGCTGAGCGTGGGTTAGTGAAAAACCAGTTTTGGCTCAGGTTAGTGGAAAGTCACTCAGTGGGGAGAGGAGAGGACAGAGTTCCTATTCCTTTATCTGTATAATGAGTATTTAGTTTCCATGGTCATTGCAAATTCATATCAACAGCAAGAGTGTTATAACAGAGTTCTACTTTTTATTCAAACTTCTGGCAAGTGGCCCTTTCATTTTGCTTTCTTAAATGGGACAATTGAAGACATGATGATTTTGTTTTGAGCGGGCCTGTTCAAATGGAAGCTTGGTAACTCGAGCAGTTGTATTGTTTAAATCCTTTGCAGCTTCAGTTTCCTCAAGCCTCAATGGGAGATGATAGGACTTCTCTCACAGTTTTATAATAGTGAGAATTGAAACTAAGTAAGGTCACATATGGAAAATACATATAGTATAGTGCTTAATACTCATTTGAGAAAAATGTCTTCTTGAGATATTTGACCATTTCTTTCTCATTGAGATTTACTAATTTCACCACACTATATTTTATTATAGTTTCTGCATTCCAATCTAAGTTCCTTTCCAGTGTGGAAAACTTTTTTTCTTCTTGTGCTATTATGCTATTGATTATCATTTGTGTTTTGTGTATTCTGTTTTATTTATTTGCAGATTACCTCTTTGTGGTCTATTTTTCTATGTACCAAATGCTGTTTTGTTTTCAATTAATTCCTTCTGTTCACTGGAAGAGTTTCTCTGGTCTTTCTTCTCTTTAATTTGTGCTTGCCACAGCATTGTTTTTGCTGTTTACTACTTCTTATGGTGATTTTATTGGGCATGGTTGGTTGACTTCCTGCCATCCATTCTACTAATCTCCCACTATGTAGGAATCCTGAGATTTGTGTGTTTGATTGATTGACTCTTCTCTCAGCTCCAGGGATAGAACTTGAGTGGCACAAGACAAGCCATAAAATGTTACCATCTTGGCATAAATGATTCATGGTTGGACACTCTATCTCACTTTCTCCAATCAGACTGAAGCCAAGTTGTGGAAATGAAACTCTGCCTTCTGGACAGTGTTTAGTGTTTATAATTGTAAATTATGCAACATCTTCAGCTATTTAACTACCTTGAGAGAAGTGAAGCTGAGACCAAGTTCAACCTGGTAAGAAGAGAAATACTGAGAAAGAAACTGGGGAAGCACACAAGAGCTCTGATCAATCCCTGCCTGAAGTCTGACCAAACTGAACTTTGATGTTGAGTGAGATAATATATTTTCTTAAGGGCTAAGTTACTTTGAACTGGATTTTTCTTTACTTAAAACTGAATATTTTAATCTATTTTTAAAATATTATTCCCCACTGACTTTTTAATGTGTCTGTTTCATTTTGTTCCACTGATTTGTAATCAGTCTATTTACTTTTAACAGTTTTAGTGTGCCCTTTCATTTAAATAGAAATAGATGATAGCCATTATCTAAAGTTATACTACATTTCTATCAAAATATTTGGGATAAAACTCTATCTTTCCTCTTTCCTCTTACTGATTTATAACATTATTATTTGTAATATTTTAATAATTCTAATTTTTTCCTTTCATCCATATTTCTAAAATGAAACTTACAGATTCTAGTTACTGTTGCTAATTTTTTTTCTTATTGTTTCTGACAGTCTTCAGCTATCTTAAGGGCTTTCAAACAAGAAGTTTCTTGAAATGTATATTCATTTCTTCATTTCTAAGGAAGGATCCACTATCTTAATCTTAAGTAACCTGTGCCTGTGACAGGCTTTTGTATCTTTATTGATCCGGGTTTCATTGCTTAGTTCTCATGTCTTAAAATTTGCCAGGGCCCCATCCCAGTGAGGAACTGTGATTTGAATCCTCACCACTGCATTCAAGATAGCAACTCACTTACCCTGAAACCCTACCACCACTTCATGCTACTCTGTGTCCTTTCCACAGCACATAACAGTTTCTAACGTACTCGACACTTTACCACCATTACTTTTATTGTTATTGTCTATCTTTCCCTATTAAAATGTAAGTTTTTCACACTCAGTGTTTTCTTACTCTTTGGTCTTATTGAGGTATTCCAATACTGCCTAGAACATATGAGGCCCTGAATGACCCTAGGATGCAAACACACATACTTACACACATACATACACACATATATACATACACCTGTAAGTTTTTTCATTTGTTTGTTTTGTGTTGTGTTTTACAAAGAGAGGATTCTATTTTGCACATATTTCTGTATGTTCGTTTTTGTTTACTTGTTACTATAAATGATGAACCTGCCTCCACTCTATATGCTGAGAGCTCGTTGTTGTTATTTAAGCTATATGGTATCACATAAGGAAGATACTTCGTAACTTACTCAATCTCTACTTCACTGATGAGAATCAAGGATATTTCTGTTCTTGCCAGCAAACATTTATCATCATAAATCATTAAGTACTGGTACCTTTGTGTTGAAAAGGATAGCACTCTGGCACTGAGGATGCTGAGGGAAACATACTAGAAATTTTTTAAAAGGTAGATGATGAGCTGAAAACGGTATCTTATTTTCCTCTTAATTCTTTGACTACTTTTGAAATTTTAGGTTTTCATACGTTTGAGGATTTTTTTGTTGTTGTTTTTGTTTTTGTTTTTGTGGTACACGGGCCTCTCACTGTGTGGCCTCTCCTGTTGCAGAGCCCAGGCTCTGGACGCAAAGGCTCAACGGCCATGGCTCACGGGCCCAGCTTCTCCGTGGCATGTGGGATCTTCCCGGACCAGGGCACGAACCCGTGTCCCCTACATTGACAGGCGGACTCTCAACCACTGTGCCACCAGGGAAGCCCACATTTGAGGTTTTTGCCTTTCATTGATTGTGATAAAAATCATTTGCTTAATTTGCTATTCATGATTGTGTCTCTTAAACATTTATAAAAATTCTTCATGGGTGATATTAATCCTTTGTCTTTCACGTGTTGCAAATTTTTCCTCAGGCTATCATTGTCTTTTGACATCATATTAATTAACTAATTTGTGCATGCTATAATTTTTGTCCAATTTGTAACTTCAAAAATATTGCAATTCGTCAGGGAGGACCTCCAAGGTGGCAGAGGAGTAAGACGTGGAGATCACCTTCCTCCTCACAAATACATCAAGAATACATCTACATGTGTAACAACTCCTACAGAACACCTACTGAACACTGGCAGACGACCTTAGACTTCCCAAAAGGCAAGAAATTCCCCACATACCTGGGTAGAGCCAAAGAAAAAAAAGAAAAAACAGAGACAAAAGAATAATGACAGGACCTGCACCTCTGGGAGGGAACTGTGAAGGAGGAAAAGTTTCCACAGACTAGGAAGCCCCTTCACTGACAAAGACAGAGGTTGGATAGGGTGGGAGGGGGTGTGAAGCTTTGGAACCATGGAGAGGAGTGCAGCAATAGGGGTGCAGAGGGCAAAGCACAGAGATTTCCACAAAGGGGATCAATGCCGGCCAACACTCACCAGCCTTAGAGGCTTGTCTGCTCACCCACTGGGGTGGGCGGGGACTGGGAGTTGAGGCTCTAGCTTCAGAGGTCAGAACCCAGGGAGAGAACTGGGGTTGGCTGTGTGAACACAGCCTGATGGGGGCTAGTGTGCCACAGCTATTCAGGAGGGAGTTTGGGAAAAAGTCTGCACCTGCATAAGGTGTAAGAGACCATTGTTTCCGGGTGCACGAGGAGAGGAGATTCCTTCCCTGTTTGTCCACAGAAGGCAGGGCCCCACCTAAAGGAGATCCAGAGATGGGCATGAGCTTGACTAACAGCTCGGACCCAAAAGACAGGCATGAAACACTAACGCTGCTGCTACAGCCACCAAGAATCCTGTGTGCAAGCACAGGTCACTATCCACAAGCTCTGGGAGCCTGTGCAACATGCCATTGCCAGGATCCCGTGATCTAGGGACAAGTTCCCCGGGATAACACACGGCGCTCCCCAGGTTGTTGCAACGTCACACTGGCCTCTGCCACCGCAGGCTCACCCTGCATTCCGTACCCCTCCCTTCCCCAGGCATGAATGGGCCAGAGCCCCCTAATCAGCCACTGCTTTAACTGCATCCTGTCTGGCCTGGAGCAAATACATCAGGGCGACCTACACACAGAGGTGGGGCTAAATCCAAAGCTGAAACTCAGGAGCTGTGCAAACAAAGAACAGAAAGGACAACCTCTTTGTGCAGCCTCAGGAGCAGCAGATTAAATCCCCAAAATCAACTTGATGCATCCTGCATCTGTGGAACACCTGAATAGACAACAAATCATCCCAAAATTGAAGCAGTGGACTTTGGAAGTAACTGTAGACTTGGGGTCTGCTGTCTATGACTGATTTGTTTCTGACTTTTAAGTTTATCTTAGTATACTTTTAGCTCTTGTTATCATTGGTAGATTTGTTTATTGGTTTGGTTGTTCTCTTCTTTTTATTATTATTTTTTGATTTTAATATTTTTTTAAAATATATTATTATTGTTTTTCTTTCTATTTTTTTCTCCCTTGTCTTCTTAGCTGTGTGCCTGACAGGGTCTTGGTGTTCGAGCCTGGTGTCAGGCTTGAGCCTCTGAGGTGGGAGATGTGAGTTCAGGACATTGGACCACCAGAGACTTCCCAGCCCCACATAATATCAATCAGTAACAACTCTCCCAGAGATCTCCATCTTAAGGCTAAGACCCAGCTCCACCCAATGGCCAGCAAGCTCCAATGCTGGATGTCCTGTGCCAATCAACTAACAAGACAGGAACAGAACCCCACCCATTAACAGAGATGTCACCTAAAATCATACTAAGCTCACAGACAACCCAAAACACAACACTGGATACCGCCCTGCCCACCAGAAATATAAGATCCAGCCCCACCAACCAGAACCCAGGCACCAGTTCCCTCCACCAGGAAGCCTACACAAGTCACTAAACCAACCTTAACCACTGGAGGCAGACACCAAAAACAACAGGAAATATGAACCTGCAACCTGCAAAAAGGAGACCCCAAACACAGTAAGATAAACAAAATGAGAAGACAGAGAAATATGCAGCAGATGAAGGAGCAAGGTAAAAACCCAGCAGACTAAACAAATGAAGAGGAAATAAATAGGCAGTCTACCCGAAAAAGAATTCAGAGTAATGATAGTAAAGATGATCCAAAATCTTGGAAATAGAATGGATAAAATACAAGAAATGTTTAACAAGGACATAGAATAACTAAAGAGCAAACAAACAGTAATGAACAACACAATAAATAAAATTAAAAATTATCTAGAAGGAATCAATAGCAGAATAATTGAGACAAAAGAATAGATAAGTGACCTGGAAAATAAAATAGTGGAAAAAAACTGTCACAGAGCAGAATGAAGACAAAAGAATGAAAAGAATTGAGGACAGTCTCAGAGACCTCTGGGACAACATTACATATACCAACATTTGAATTATAGGGATCCCAGAAAAAGGAGAGAAAGAAAGAGACTGAGAAAATATTTGAAGAGATTTTAGTGGAAAATTTCCCTAATATGGGAAAGGAAATAGTCATTCAATCCCAGGAAATGCACAGAGATCCATCTAGGATAAATCCAAGGAGAAACACACCAAGACACATATTAATCAAACTATCAAAAATTAAATACAAAGAAAATATATTAAAGGATTAAGGGAAAAACAACAAATAACATGGAAGGGAATCCCCATAAGGTTAACAGCTGAACTTTCAGCAGAAACTTTACAAGCCAAAAGGGAGTGGCAGGACATATTTAAAGGGATGAAAAGGAAAAAATTACAACCAAGATTATGCTACCCAGCAAGGATCTCATTCAGATTCGACAGAAAAATTAAAATCTTTACAGAGTAGCAAAAGTTAAGAGAATTCATCAAAACCAAACCAGCTTTATAACAAATGCTAAAGGAACTTCTCTAGGCAGGAAACACAGGAGAAGGAAATGATCTACAAAAACAAACCAAAAACAATTAAGAAAATGGTAATAGGAACATACATATAGTTAATTGCCTTAAATGTAAATGGATTAAATGCTCCAACCAAAATATGTAGACTGCTTGAATGGATACAAAAACAAGACCCATATATGTGCTGTCTACAAGAGACCCACTTTCAGACCTAGTGACACATACAGACTGAAAGTGAGGGGATGGAAAAAGATATTCCATGCAAATGGAAATCAAAACAAAACTTGAGTAACAATCCTCATATCAGACAGAATAGACTTTAAAAGAAAGACTATGGCAAGAGACAAAGAAGAACACTACATAATGATCAAGGGATCAATCCAAGAAAAATATATAGCAATTGTAAATATTTATGCACCCAAATTAGGAGCACATCAATACATAAGAAAAATACTAACAGCCATAAAAGGGGGAATCAACAGTAACACGATCATAGTAGGGGATTTTAACACCCCACTGTCACCAATGGACAGATCAACCAAAATGAAAATCAATAAGCAAACACAAGCTTTAAATGACACATTAAACAAGATGGGCTTAACTGATATTTATAGGACATTCCATTCAAGAGCAACAGAATACACTTTCTTCTCAAGTGCTCATGGAACATTCTCCAGGATAAATCATATCTTGAGTCACAAATCAAGCCTTGATAAATTTAAGAAAATTGAAATCATATCAAATATCTTTTCTGATCCCAATTCTATGAGACTACATATCAAACATAGGAAAAAAACTGTCAAAACTACAAACACATGGATGCTAAACAATACACTACTAAATAACAAATAGGTCACTGAAGAAATCAAAGAGAAAATAAAAAAAATACCTAGAAACACATGACAATTAAAATACGATGACCCAAAACCTATGGGATGCAGCAAAAGCTTCTAAGAGGGGAGTATATAGCAATTCAATCTTACCTCAATAAACAAGAAAAATCTCAAATAAACAATCTTAACTTACACCTAAAGCAATTAGAAAATGAAGAACAGAAAAAAAACAAATTTACCCGAAGGAAAGAAATCATGAAGATCAGATCAGAAATAAATGAAAAAGAAATGAAAAAAAATATATATAGCAAAGATCAATAGCACTAAAAGCTGGTTCTTTGAGAAGATAAACAAAATTGATAAACCATTAGCCAGACTCACCAAGAAAAAAAAAGGGAGAAGACTCAAATCAACAGAATTATAAATGAAAACGGAGAAATAACAACTGACACTGCAGAAATACAAAGGCTCATGAGAAATTACTACAGGCAACTATATGCCAATCAAATACACAAGCTGGAAGAAATGGACAAATTCTTAGAAAAGAACAACCTTCCGAGACTGAACCAGAAAGGAGTAGAAAATATAAACAGACCAATCACAAGTACTGAAATTGCAACTGTGAATAAAATCTTCTAAAAGACAAAGGTCCATGACCAGATGGCTTCACAGGCGAATTCTATCAAACATTTAGATAAGAGCTAACACGTATCCTTCTCAAACTCTTCAAAAATGTATCAGAGGGAGGAACACTCCCAAACACATTCTACTAGCCCACCATAACCCTGGTACCCAAACCAGACAAATTGTCCCTAAAAAAGAAAACTACAAGACAGTATCACTGATGAACATAGATGCAAAAATCTTCAACAAAATACTAGCAAACAGAATTGAACAGCACATTAAAAGAGCCATACACAATGAAAAAATTGGGTTTATCCCAGGGATGCAAGGATTCTTCAATATACACATGTCAATCAATGTGATAATCCATATTAACAAACTGAAGGAGAAAATTCATATGATCATCTCAATAGATGCAGAAAAAGCTTTTGAAAAAATTCAACACCCATTTATGATAAAAACCCTCCTGAAAGTAAGCAAAGAGAGAACTTTCCTCAACATAATAAGGGTCATATATGACACACCCACAGCCAACATCATTCTCAATGGTGAAAACTGAAACAGATTCCACTAAGATCAGGAACAATACAGGGTTGCCCACTCTCACCACTATTACCCAACATAGTTTTGGGAGTTTTAGCCACAGCAATCAGAGAAGAAAAAGAAATAAAAGGAATCCAAATTGGAAAAGAAGAAGTAAAACTGTCACTGTTTGCAAGTAACTTACTATACATAGAGAATCCTAAAGATGTAACCAAAAAATTATGAGAGCTAATCAATGAATTTGGTAAAGTAGCAGGATACAAATTTAATGCACAGAAATCTCTTGCATCCCTATACACTAATGATGAAAAATCTGAAAGAGAAATTAAGAAATCACTCCCATTTACCACTGCAACAAGAAGATAAAAATACCTAGGAATAAACTTACTTAAGGAGACAAAAGACCTGCATGCAGAAAACTATAGGACCCTGATGAAAGAAATTAAAGATGATACAAAAAGATGTAGAGATATACCATGTTCTTGGATTGGAAGAATTAACATTGTGAAAATGACTACACTACCCACAGCAATTACAGATTCAATGCAATCCCTATCAAACTACTAATGACATTTTTCACAGAACTAGAACAAAACACTTCACAATTTGTATGGAAACACAAAAGACTCCAAATAGCTAAAGTAATCTTGAGAAATAAAAACAGAGCTGGAGGAATCAGGCTCCCTGACTTCAGACTATACTACAAAGCTACAGTAATCAAGACAGTATGGTACTGGCACAAAAACAGAAATATATATCAATGAAACAGGATAGAAATCCCAGAGATAAACCCATGCACATATGATCACCTTATCTTTTGAAAAAGGAGGCAAGAATATACAATGTAGAAAAGACAGCCTCTTCAGTAAGTGGTGCTGAGAAAACTGGACAGCTACATGTAAAAGAATGAAATTAGAACACTCCCTAGCACCGTATACAAAAATAAGCTCACAATGGATTAAAGAGCTGAATGTAAGGCTAGACATTATAAAACTCATAGAGGAAAACATAGGTCGATCACTCTATGACATAAATCACAGCAAGGTCCTTTTCAACCCACCTCCTAGAGAAACTGAAATAAAAACAAAAATAAACAAATGTGACCTAATGAAACTTAAAAGCTTTTTGCACTGCAAAGGAAACCATAAACAAGAAGAAAAGCCAACACTTGGAATGGGACAAAATATTTGTAAACAAAGCAACTGATAAAGGATTAATCTCCAAAACATGCAAGCAGCTCACACAGCTCAATACCAAAAAAACAAACAACCCAATCCAAAAATGGGCAGAGGACCTAAATAGTCATTTCTCCAAAGAAGATCTACAGATTGCCCAAAAACACATGAAAGGATATTCAACATCACTAATCATTAGAGAAATGCAAATCAAAACTCCAATTAGGTATCACCTCACACTGGTCAGAATGGCCATCATCAAAAAGTCTACAAACAGTAAATGCTGGAGAGGGTGTGGAAAAATGGGAACCCTCTTGCACTGTTGGTGGGAATGTAAATAGACACAGCCACTATGGAGAAGTGTATGGAGGTTTCTTTAAAAAAACAGAAATAAACTACCATATGACCCAGCAATCTCACTTCTGAGCATATACCCTGAGAAAACCATAATTCAGAAACAGACATGTACCACAATATTCAGTGCAGCACTATTTACAATAACAAGGACATGGAAGCAACCTAAGTGTCCATCGACTGATGAATGGATAAAGAAGATTTGGTATATATATATATATATATATATATATATATATATATATATATATATAATGGAATATTATTGAACTATAAAAAGAAATGAAATTGAGTTATGTGTAGTGAGGTGGATTGGCTTAGAGACTGCCACACAGAGTGAAGTAAGTCAGAAAGAGAAAAACAAATACTGTACTATAACACATATATATGGAAACTGAGAAAAAATAGAAAAAATGGTTCTAATGAACCTAGGGGTAGGACAGGAATAAAGATGCTGATGTAGAGAATGAACCTGAGGTGGGGGAAGGGTAAGCTGGGATGAAGTAAGAAAGTGGCATTGACATATATCCACTACCAAATGTAAAATAGATAGCTAGTGGGATATTTAGCTGCATAGCACAGGGAGATCAGCTTGGTGTTCTGTGTCCACATAGAAGGGTGGAATATGGAGGTTGGGAGGGAGACACAAGAAGGAGAGAATATGGGGATATATGTATACATATAGCTGATTCATTTTATTATACAGCAGAAACTAGCACACCATTGTAAAGCAATTATATTCCAATAAAGATGTTCAAAAAAAAATATTGCTTACTTTGTCACTTAGAATTTACAGCTACTTTATTTGCCGTAACTGGTGACTTCCTATATTATAATAGGAAACTTTTATTTAAAAGCTACTTCTGATAGAAAGGAATGAATTGTTTTCATTAAACAATATTACAGACATTGTATTCACTGAGAATTTAGATGTAACAAAGAGTTTAGATTCAATCACTCTTGTAATATTTTGCTGGTGTTCTCTACGCAAACCTCACTTCTGAGACATTTAAATATAGATTACAAAAGGACTGTAAGCCTTGCTTGTTTGCTTTTACATACTCTGGTGTTATTAGAGTTTTTAAAACAACTTTTAAAGTATCTTCTCTACTTAGGTTTAGATGATAATATTTAAGACTTTTAGAGGTAAGGAAAGGCTGAGTAACCCTGATATGTCAATGGCTTTACAAGATAAAATATTATTTCTTGTTCACACAATCATCCAACACAGAGCTAATCCTTGAGGTTTTACAACTCTCCTGGGAATCTTCTGTCCAAGTGGTCATTCAGGGATTGAGATTCCTTTCATCCTCTACTCTACTCTAATCTTTTCATTTCTTCCATTCAGTTGGCAGACAGAAATACAGATGTCGGCTTGCTTGGGAATGATTTTGGGTTTGTGAGCGTCATACTTCATTTCTAGCCATTCCCTGGCTACTCAGCCACTAAGTCATATGACCTACCCAATTGAAAAAATATTTGGGAGGGGCTTAATAAACATGAATCATCTGCCTCAAAATGGAGATAACAATGGGTACAAGTGATTTGTGTTTCTTAAAATCTTATGATGAAAAATAAATTCAAAACTATTCAGAACGTAAGTCTAGGCCAGAATCATGATGCATTCTGGGTTTTTTTGTTTGTTTGTTTTATTGTCTGCACAATGTACATGTGTACACCCCATTTGAAGACACTCTCACAACCTGGTGGTATTGACTGAGACTCTTATCATCTGTCAATTTCAAAGGCATCCTAGCACCAGTGGTGCAGCCAAAGAGAACATGACTCATGACCATGGAAAATTGGTGTTAGAGACATTTTGAATATTAGTTACAACAAGATAGTAGTCAAAGGCTTCCCTGGTGGCACAGTGGTTGAGAGTCCGCCTGCTGATGCAGGGGACACGAGTTCGTGCCCTGGTCCTGGAAGATCCCACATGCCGTGGAGCAGCTGGGCCCGAGAGCCATGGCCACTGAGCCTGTGCATCCGGAGCCTGCGCTCTGCAGTGGGAGAGGCCACAACAGTGGGAGGCCCACGTACCACAAAAAAAAAATAGTCAATATCTGATATCTGAGAGACTATGATAAGTGATTTGCACTTAATCAAAGAGCTTAAATTATGAAAGAACATATCCGTATATCTATATGCATATCCATAACTCTAAATCTATTGATCTATCTATAAAGATTGCTTAATAAATAAAATAATCATATTCTTTTAATTTAGTTTCTGCTCACTCCAGTATAAGCTACCAGTTAGATACATTTTGATATCCAATCTCTACAGACTTCTTTCTCCACAGCTGAACAATGGATCTTTGTTTCTCTCCCATCCTTGTGATGACTGCTCTGGCCATTCAGGAGGAAAATGAAGAACTTAAATTTACCCTCTATTGTTAGTGATCCTGTCACCTTAACTTTTTGCTATATTCTAATACTTGTACTAATGCTATTTCCAGAGACGGGAGCTGCACCTCACACCATACTTCTGCTCACTAGTATTCTTTTGTATACTTTAAGCTTGAGTCAAAGCATCTTATTCTTTCTGCTTTCCTCCTAGTACCAAAGTTCTAATCCTATACTTCCATCTGGTGATTAGCATTCTGCTACTAGTATGATAACCATCCCTGGTATTGTCCACCTATGTGGAAACCCAACTTACAGATGTCACTGTCTATTTGAATAGGCTTTCCCTAAAATGGACCTTTTTCTGCCTACTAAAGTCATTATTCATGTACTAAATTTTAAACTAATAATCTCTATCAGGATCTGGTTCCACTGTGTGTGTATGTGTGCATTTGCACATCTGTATGTCAATGAGTGTACGTATATGTTTACTGTATTTGATGTTAAACCATTATAAGAAGACAATAATTTGGCTGCTTTTGCTCACTTACTTTTATGTGTTTATTTTCATTGCATATGCATTGAAACAGCTTAAATTTCTTTGGTAATTTTTAAGTTAGGTTATGTTTTATTGGCTACAACCACTGATATCTTCCCTTGTTTGTTTATGTTATTAAAGTCAGGGCTTCAAAGAACTCTGGGGACATTAATTCCAGTTTGAACATGTAGCTGGGGCCACCCAGGCAATTGTTTATTTCCTCAAACATAATAGTTTGCTACCGTGTAAAGAAATGCTGAACACGTCTGAACCTAGACTAAACGGTTACACTGCATCACGCAGGCTTGGCTTTGAAATGCATGGCATGATCAAAGAGACCAAGCTATCTGATTTATTGGATGTGTTATAGTTCATCTTGAATGATGGAATAGAAATTTAGCAATATTGATTCTATCATTTACCCAACTTTTCAGGCTCAGTATGGTTCTGTTTCAGGCTTTACTCTGGAATTGCTAGAGGAATAGACATTAGGCTTCTTGAAAGCTTTAAAACTGTTTTGTCAAAGATTTGGTATTAAAATTTAGAGTACACATACTTGTTTTTGATCTGTTGCTCAATATAATTACTTGTAATTTGGATCTCCAAACACCCTCTCTTTTAAAACTCTAGCTCTGTGTATCCAATTTTTGTTGCATAAAAGTGAACTCATATTTTCCCCACACTCACCCACCAGAATAAATACATGATCTCTTCTTTATTTGTGTCTTTAACCACAGCATCTACTACAGTATTTCACTTAATCTCTGTTGTTTCTTGACTTGTTCTTGAATACTGTCCCTCCTCTGTGTTAACCAAGGCTACTCATCATAGTGACCTCAGAAAAAGTGGTATCTTCTAAGGAATTATTCCCAGACATCCTCTGGAAAATCAAATCTTTATGTTTTAATTGTTTATTTTATTTATAGTTTTTCTTCAAAACATTTATCAAAATTTGCAATCGTATTTACTAGAGCTTATAAAAATCTATCCTACAACATCCACACAACTAAAGGCCCCATGAGAGCTAATTTGTTTTTTGTTTGTTTTTCTTTAATTGAATGAAAGATTCTTTAAACTCTATAGTGCTTTAAAATTTTCAAAGTTCCACACATGTTATTTCATGTAATCCCATAATAACCCCTTTTTCCCCCTACCCCTATATTGCCTCTCCCCACTTCCCTCTCTCTCTGCTGATAACCACTAGTTTGTTCTCAGTATCTGTGAGTCTGCTTCTTTTCTGTCTTATTCATTAGTTTGTTGTATTTTTTAGATTCCACATATAAGTGATATCATACAGTATTTGTCTTTCTCTGTATAACTTATTTCACTTCGCATAATGCCCTCCAAGTCCATTCATGTTGCTGCAAATCGGTAAATTTCATTCTTCTTTATGGCTGAGTAATATTCCATTATATATATACCACATCTTCTTTATCCATTTGTCTGTTGATGGACATTTATATTGCTTCCATACCTTAGCAAGTGTAAATAGGGCTGCTATGAACACTGGGGTGCATGTATCTTTTTGAATTAGTTTTTTTCTTTTTCTTTTTTCTTTTCAGATATATGCCCAGTAGTAATATGACTACCAAATTATTCACCAGTGTGTTAAGTGACAGAATCTCCCTGAGTACTTTGGATACAACAATACATAACCCTCCTCCACTGATAACCCAAGGACAAATATACCCTACTTCTTTCCTTCCCTTTACAGTCTGCTCGTATCTCTGAAGTTTTCCACATCCTAAAACAAGATTATCCATGGTAAACTATTAAAACCTGAAGTCAATTCCTTAATCACCTGATGGTAACTCTCACTAGCTGAACCCAATCAGATGCCAAAGAACAAGGGAACCAATGATTCACTTTCACAAATGCCAGTTTCCTGAGGCACACAGAAGGGTGTCAAAAGAACACAAGCAGAATTCAAAGGACAATGGCTAATTCCTTGTTCAGAAATGAAAAGAATTTGTAGTTCAACAAACTTGAGTGCAGATGTCAAGTTCACTCCTTTCTCTCTGGAGACTTTGGGTAATTAACATCAACGTATAAGTAGACTTTCTTACGTATACAAACTGGGGATGCCAGTTTGCATAGGGTTATGATCAGGATAAAAACAGTATGTTCTAAAAGTTTCACATACAGCAATGCCTGCCATATAATATTTAACAAATGATAATTCACTTCCTTTCCCCTTTGTTACTAAAGCATTTTAATCTAGAAATATGAAGGTCACACTAATCAGAATGATTAAGTGTTCTGTACTTAGGATTGCCTGATAAAATGCAAAAAATGCAATGCATTTTTATGTGATAAATCTGGCTAATCTAGTTGTGCCCCTATTTATCCCTTCAGGTGATTCATGATTATTTAATAGCATTCATACAATTGGACTCCCATTTGAAAATTGTGAAGTATTTTTCTTATTTTTTGAAGACTCTTTCAGTGACAAAACATACTGATTAAAATCAGATTATGAAACATTTTAGAAAGAAGAAACAACTTCCATGTTATCAAATCCATACATATAACCCTGGGTACTGGATGATCACCCCCCACCACAATATTTGTAATACATTATCACACAACCAGAGTTCTATTACATAAGAATGATATAGAAAGGACTAAAATTTTCTTTTAAATCAATCTGAAAATTTTGAAGGAATAAGAAGCTACTACATTTGTGGCATTGCTTATAGAATAAAAATCAATAGTTATTAAACTATTATTAAAGCATTTATTAGCTTATATTTTAACTTAAAAACAAATATCTATATAGCTTGCCCTAAGTAATAATCAAACTATGTTGCAACCAGAACCACAATCAATGCTGAGCCTATTCAGGGAAAAAGGCACATTAAGATTAAAATTATCAAGAAAAATGTTGGTTGTGCAATGTACTACATAACTGCATTGAAATTAGAAACTGTTCATTTGTAAGAAACAGCAGATATTTTCCCCAACTTTAAAATCTGATCCTATAAAGTGATCATTTGAACTGTTTTACATTGCATCACTGATTTCTGGAATGAGTATCATTCAAAATAATAATATCTTCCCATAAGAATTGTTTTATTAACTTTAACAATGAATTAAAGTGACCAAAAATGGTGTAGAATATATGTAGTGAATAAAGTGTTCGACTGTGAGTTTCAAGGAGATACTAAAGATTTGTTTTCTCTAAGTAGCTGATCATTTACCTCCTGATTTCTCCTTAATATATTCACAAATATTAATTAATAATAAGTTTGGCAATCAAAGACAGCAAGCCCCAAATAATGTGAACTAAACAATGTAGAATTTTATTTTTCTTTCACATACAGTCTGTTCACAGCCTGTGTGGACACTACTTTAATAGGGAAGTAAGACACATCTGCTGTTTGCTTTATAGTCTTAAGCTCACAACTTTCACCTCATGGTTGAATATGGTTGCTCCAACTCCATCCATCATGTCACCATCCCCTAACAGAAAGAAGGAAAAGAACAGGAGAAAGGGCAATCACACACCTTTTAGGAAAATTTCTCAGAAGTTACTCATACCACTTCTTTTATCACAAATTGGCCAGAATTTAGTCACAGTCACCAGATATAGCTTGTTGGAGAGGCTGGGGAACCTTTAGCCAAGTGGTGATGGTGGCATGGTCATAGTTGGGGTGAGCACATGTTTCCTAGTTTGTATCCCATGTATTTATATATATTAGCCTGCTTTAAAGTATGGAGGAAAGGTGCAGATAGAATCCTGATATGGCTAAGCTAGTCATGTAGCCAGATTTCCTTTGCTAGTTCTGACCAATAAAACATGAGTATATGTAAGCTGGATCAATTTAGGTAACGTTTCCGCACCTATAAGAAAGGACATTCCCTTTTCTTCCTCTGCGTATTGAACGTCTGTAACTGAGGCTTGAAACGGTGGGAACCACAGTGATATCATCCTAAAGGTAAAGCCACACATGGAGGAGAAAAAGCTAAGGGGACTAGAGAGAACTGAAGCAGGATCTTTCAGCTAACATGGCTGGAGCCTCTTTGTACCTGGGGATCATGTTATGTGGGATAATAACTCCCCTTAATGTAATGTTAGTCCAGTGAAGTCAGGGTTTTCTGTAACTTGCATCCAAGTCAATCTGTCTAATACAAAGTCAAATCAATACATTTATGACTTCCTGATTTCATGCTTCTACTCTTTATTTTTTTTTTTTTGCCAGCTCTTTTTCCTTCTGCTAAATAAAATAAAATATATATTCAATATCTAGGTATTCCATATGTACTTAAGGCATGCAACTTCCAGAAGGACCAGTGATTATCTGCCCACCATTTGTTTACATTGCAGCAGTGATGCTTTGCATAAAGATAGCAATATCCAAAGGGGGTCTTGGTAAGAGCTGGAAAAATCTTGATCCAGCCCATTACATATTGTTTGTAGAGGATGGGAATGTGAAACTGAAAAGTCTCATCATTACCCTGGCTGATATCCTTATAGTCAATGAAAATATTTCCTTGAGAAAACTACAATGTCTGTCCCCAGTCGAGGAGGAACAGATAAAACAAGATATAGTGGAAGTTGTAGAATTTAGAAGAGGTTTTCATTAGTTGATGATTTTTTCAAGAGGCAGTGATAATTGATGTGTATACCATCCAAAATAATGGTAATGTATTGTCTGAGAATGACTTTTTATTATTTTGAATAATACTCTAAAAGATAGTTCTTCCCTGCTTCCTCCGGGCTTCTCTTCTTATTTCTTTAAATTCCATACAATACTCTTTTACCCACTTCTTTTTCTCCTTATTCCTTCCTTTCTCTTCCTCTATAATTCATTATATTTCTATGTTATCCCTGTATGCAGTCAATGTGTGTTCATGCTCTTTCCTCTTCCTGTTCATGTTATGTTTATTTAATCTTCAGAACCTAATTCAAATGTTATCCTTGATTCTTCTAAATTGAAACAATTGCCCAGTCCTCTTAACTCCCTTTCTACATTATCATGTACCAATCAGAGGCATATGTCATCTTCTACACTGACTTAGATTTTGTCACTGGTTGTTAAAGCTTTGAAAACACAACAGGACATTGTATTCTACACTACACTTAAGAACCCAGATTGAGTAAATAAATTTTGGTTAAAATGTTTTGTTCCAAACTACAAATTTGAAAATTTTATGACTGTACAATGAATTCACTTCATAAGTAAATTGTTCTTTTGACAATTTTTTCCTGGAGATTAATGAATTTCAACAGAAACCCATGCATAAATTTTGATAAACAGAGCATAGAAGTTATGAGGGCAAAATCATCTGACCCAGAAACTCTGAGTTTTCGAGCTCTGCCTTTGGACTTTAAATCTACACTATCCTGAGGTCTACATAACACCTTTTTCAGTTTCCTTACATGTGAAATAGGTGCAGCCTACTCCTCTGGGTTTTATGTTGTAATAATCAATTGGGTTATATGCTGTAATAATAGTGAACATTTCTTGAAGATTTCATTCATGCCAAGCATTGTTTAAATCTTTACAAATGTCAACTGCTTTTATCCTCCCAGCAGTACTTTGAGAAAAGTACTGTTATTATTTCACTACACATAAGAGGAATTAAGCCCAAGAGAAGATTAGTAACTTGTGCATAGCCATTAGGCAGGGCCAAGCTTCATATTCATTCAGTCTGACTCCAGAAGTATGTTCTTAACCAGAACCACAGGTTTATTTATTCATAAAGATGCTTTGATATATCATTGTACAAATATTAGAAACTCTTTATTTCTTTATGGTCCTTTGAAGGCCATGGCTAGTATCATAGTACAACTTAGGAGCCTCAAATACATAATTGTGAAGTAGCTGGGATTTTTCTTGAATGGTGAAGTGGCTTCTCCCTCATTTTAATGGCATTGCCCCTTAACTTCTTTATTCATACTCATTGCTTACTCATATACCTTGTTCAATGCTTGTTTCCTGTTTCAGTAATAAACTAAAGCTCAAGACACTCAAGTTCGATCATTATTTGTGCCAGTTTGCAAATTCAAATACTCTGTGGTTGGATCCAGGTGAGCCCCTTGTAATTCATTTCAACTCCATTTGTGCCCAGTGCTGTTTTATGTAATTTCTGTTTTAAATAAGAATTCATGGGATCTGTTCTCATTGGCTTATAATTTTATTACAGAGAACCCCACAACTGAAAATTTTAATTTGAGAAAAATACTAAGCAGCATATCTCCAAAGCTAATATTTTGGCCTAAGATCCAATACTATAAGTCCAACTCTACCAGAATTCCCTACTTGGATAACTCAACATAACTGAAAAAGACCCATGTTCAAAATTATGCTCAGTATTTCTATTTCTTTCCTTCTTCCACCCCTATTATTTTGTTTTTTTCCAACCTTTGAAACCTTAGGCACTTAAATTCTCTCTCATCTTGGACCACAGAATCGTAAAATTTATATATTCAAGTAATCATAGAGATAATCTAGTCCAAACTGAAGTAGGAAAACCAGGTTTTTAATTATCTAATTATTTATTCATTTTACAATATCTGCAATAATAAGAGATTTTACATATTTCTCTCCCATTCTATATCTGCTGCCTTTATGATAAGACCATCGCTTTATTTCTCACATAGATATTATTGCAATGAATATATGATTAATGTAGATTTTAGCTCTCATTTCACGTTATTTTTATTTTTTAAAGTCTTTATTGAATTTGTTACAGTAATGCTTCTGTTTTATGTTTTGTTTTTTTTGGCCACAAAGCATGTGACATCTTAGCTCCCCGACCAGGTATTGAACCCGCACCCCCTGCATTGGAAAGCAAAGTCTTAACTACTGGACAACCAGAGAAGTCCCTCTTTTCAGTTATGAAAATAAAGTGATATGTAATACTTTCATCCTGTAAGTATATGGCCTATTAATTTTCACAAACGTTGAATCTAAGGTTATATCAAAAGTGTTGCTATGTGCAATCTTCTTTCTTACATGGGAAATATAAAGTGATACAAAAGACCTAGCTACAAACATTCATTAAATGAGATGGAAATTATAATTTGAATGCTTACAAGAACAAGATTTTAGCTGTGCACACTTAACCCAGACTGTAAAGTTATGATAAAATGATAGGTGATAAGATTAATATGAATATAAAATTAAATAGAGAATTCCATTAACAAAATCAGGTAGTAAAGGTATGAGGGATATTCTTAGAGAGAAGACATTGGGTAAGCAGGCAGAAACTGACCGTAAGAAGAGACCCTTGTTCACCAGCAGCTTAATTAGAAGTGTCCTGGAAGGACTGTCCAGCTCCCTAGTATGGGTCTCAAGCCTCCAAATCAGTAAGTAGATTTACTACAGCCAATCAGACTTGGTGATTCTCATCCTTTTGGTTGGGTGAGTAAATTCCTAATCTCAAAATTAAGAAACAAATCTATGATTGATAATTTTCTATATGTTCTCATTTTATAAGCAGAAAACAATTCGGAGTCATTTTGGAATTTTATGCATGCTCTATGTTTTAGGCCTTTTTGTTTATTTAAAAAACAAGATAATTTACTATATTTATAAGTTTGACTTATTAAGGTGATTAAGTGCTTTGAAAGATTTTGCTTATTGGATTTATATGTATACTATGTCAAGTATTTCAAGTATTTGAGAAGATTAGTAATATTGAATTAATAGAAGTAACTTGAAATGCTTACTAAAATTGATTAATTAACATTAAAATGGGATTGGTTTAATAGTATTTAATCAATTCACTGAAGACTTAATGGAACATTTAGAAATGACTAAAAATATATTCTAATTCTTTTACAGAGCAAGAAAATTGGCTTAAAATTACAAAGAAAATAAAGCATTTTAAATTTGCTGGTTTAAAAATGAATATTGATTGAATCTATAATAATTAAAACATAAAATATGCCAACTAAGGATCTCTTTGTGTATAGTGGACTCCACTTCATTAAAAATATAAAATAAAATATAATTGTAGACTGATTAAAAAACATGACCCTCAGACAAATATAAAAGGCCAACATGTCAAAGATTTTATTTAACTCATTAAATGATGAGGGAATGAATCAGATGTTATGACTGATTCAAAGAGCATTTGAGAATCTAAGTATATTTAGGTAGTGTTAGGATAAGATTGATGGGTTAGATACAAAGAAGGTTAATATCCAACAGGACCTTATACTTTTGGAATTATCTGTTACACCAATAAAAATGTTATTTCCATCTTCACTGAACAAAAACCTGCAAGTTAAAATAACTTCTCTAAGTCTGGATTGTTGATGAATAATAAATAGTGATTTGAACTAAATAGATTCCCCTAGATAAAACTTCTGTAACTTTTCCTGCATATGACATTGAAAGCTCCCAGCCCAAATGGTAGCCTTATTTCTTAGATTCAGATAATTTTTCTGACAATCTCTAAAAATCTCTGAAGTTTATCACAATAATTACAAAAAGGCTGGTATCATTAGATTGGACATGATTATAGGGAGGTACAGCAGGTTTGTTAATTAACCATACAGACCTCTTTGAGCTTTGTGCAAATCTAGGACAACTATTAAGGCCATGATATTAACTATTATCACAAAGTCTTCATAAAAACTCTTGGATTGAATTTTAGCTTCTATTATTTACAATTCTATCCCCAAAGTAGGAAAAATTAAGCCCAAGACCATATTTCATCTGTAGAACCTCTAACTTTAGAAGAATTCCTGCCAGGAGGTGACCCTCCTCAGCACCTGTAAAATTGGATGCCTAGCATCCGGAGCCTGTGCTCTGCAACGGGAGAGACCACAATAGTGAGAGGCCCGCGTACCGCAAAAAAAAAAAAAAAAAAAAAAAAGTGGGTGCCTATAAGCCAGGAACCAAGCCAGTTTGGGGTAAGAATTCCTAAGAAATAGTTCTAAACACAAAGCACTTCTTTTCTTAATAGTGACCTTGTCATGTGTCATGAAATAAGAATCCTTCTCAAATACAATGCTCCCCATAAGCCTTGGATGCACAATTGATTTGGCCAATTATATCCTAGTAAAAAGGAAGACAGATCTTATTGAAAGTGTGTGAAGAAATGTATTACCATGAAAACAATGGAGACTCAATAAAAGTATCTGTTTCTGAATTCTAAGTAGGTCAGTTCGACTCAGGTATCATTAAAAAATAGTTCATTTCACTTTTTAAGCACATAGTCTGCTAAACAGAGGGTTAGGCATGGCTGAAGAAGAAAAAGCTTTCTCAAATATCTATAAATAATAGACAATTTAAAACAATGCCAAATGACCAACAAATAATGACAAATAAATGTTCCTCATTAGTTTATTCAGTCCTGCTTCTAATGGATCTTGGGTCAGCAGTCTACTCCCATTAAAGTACACCTGAGAATAGTCCAAGAAATCCTAATGCAGGTCACCATGGTCACCTGAAAGCTGTCGAAGTGATAGCAGTATGAAAACCTGTGCTGGAGAGTCTGTTTAATTAAGCACTAAGTTATTGGGCACCTGGATAATTTCCAAGTAGATTGAATATCAAAACATCAATTATTAAGCATAATTTTAAGTTTGCATATTTTTGTTTCTTATCTTCCTATGCAATATAGTATTTTTGTTTTGTGGCCATGTTAATGAGCATGTTAAATGTTCTCACTTTAAGAAGGCATAAAAAACACTCCACACCCCTTGCACCTGTTAATTCTCTATTCTATAAAGTTCATTCACTTATTACTACTTTGTTTCTTATTACACCAATCTTCTGTTATAGTTAATAACTTTTTATATTAAACTCTCTCAGTTCAAATAACCGTGTGGCTTTCTCTAACTTGATTGGACCCTGGCTGATATAGTGCTGTTAAATAATTATTTGGAAAATGAATTAATAAATCCATTCCTTTAGATTCTAGGTATTTAGAGTTTAAAGATGATTAGGAATTAATTCTATCTTAATGAAATGATTGTAAAAAGAATTTACAATCTAGATGAAGATTTTCAAGAGATTTAAACTTGTTACTCCCAAGACACCAGTTTAAGAAGGACACAAAAGGAAATTCAGGTGACTGAGCCCTTGCTAGCATAAAATAATCACTAAAATCTTAGCAAGCTCCAGTCCCAACACTCCATACTTCACTTTCAATACACGTACATGTACACACACACTGCCATACCACTCTTCAACAATAGTTTCTATTTCACGCAGTGTAGAAAAAAATGTGATTCTACATTCTTTTTTGTAAAATCTCTCAGCTATTATAATTCCTTTATTCCTGTATATTTTTAATTAACTTTTCCCTGGCTATTAAAACAATACAGGCTTATCGTAGAATGCTTGAAAAATAAAGATTCATATAAAGAAATTAAAAGTCATATATAAACTCATGATTCAGAGGTAACTCATGTTACCATTTTGTGTTATTCCCTCTCTGTGTAATTAGACTCGTCTTGGGTTTGCACCTGTTGCTGCTCCTACCACAACAGATGCTCTGATTTATCCAAGGCTTCAGTTAAGTGTGGCCAAGAGGCTATCACACTGACACAGCTGATGGGCAAGCTGTTGTCACCTTTCCCTGAAACTATTTCCTTGATCTATCTATAGCACTGCTACCACAGGCATAATGGAATCTCAGGCTACTAGAAATAGTTTGTTGTTTGATTCTTATGTTTAATAACTCAGAGAGAAATTTCAGGGGAAGATAGTGTGGATCCCCTTCAATCCCACAGGAGTAAATTTCTACCTTATTCAACTTGCTTCATTTACAAACAAAACTGTAACAATAGAAGTTAGTATACAGAGAGTTAAAGCGTAAAAAGAATAAGTATGAACTAACTCAGAGAGAAAAGGGATACACATGGAATGAAGAAATAGAAGAAAACTTCATGAATATGGATTTTCTTTTTTTTTTGGCCATACCACGTGGCATGTGAGTTCCCTGACCAGGGATGGAACCCTTGCTCCCTGCATTGAAAGCATGGAGTCTTAACCACTGGACAACCAGGGAAGTCCAGTGAATGGGGATTTATCTGGGCCTTATAGGAAGGCTTGAATTAATAAGCAGAGAGGTGTGGGAGAGAGACTGACAAAAGTACAGAGGAAGAAATGTACAAGAATTCTTATAAGGATAATCAAAAATTTTATGTGACCTCATAATGATATATATAATTCAACTGAAGCATTTTTCCATTTCTGAAATAAATTATTAATACTTCCAGTAATACTTTAACTATATGCACAGTAAAATGGGTTGATTAGTTTTTACAACCATGACCAATGAGACAAAAATATACAAGAATTCTAATCATTGACAAATTACTTTCCTCTTTAGTTTCATGGCCAACCCTAAATGAGACAATTCTTCTCTGATTTAAAAAAGGACAAAGTTTTAAACATTACAAATTTAAAACTTCTAGAAGAAAACACAGGGGACAAGTTTTGTGTATCAATAATTGGACTTGACAATGATATCTTGGATGTGACACCAAGAGTACAGGCAACAAAAGCAAACATATACAAAAAGGACTACATACATCAGAGTTAAAAACTTTTGTACATTAAGAGATGCAATGAACAAAGGCAATCTATGGAACTGGAGAAAATATTTGCAAATCATATATTTGATAAGGGGTTAATATCCCAAATATATAAAGAAACTTATGACTTCAAAAAATTCAAATAACCTAATTTGGGCAAAGGACTTAAATAAAAATTTCTTCAAACAATATATACGTGTCCAAAAAGCATATGAAAAGATGCTCTAGATCACTAATTAAGAGAGAAATGCAAATTGAAATCACAATAGAATATCATCTCGCACCCATTAATATGGTTGCTATTAAAACATAGAAAATAAGTGTTGGTGAGTATTATTCACTGTTTGAGATTGTAAAATGGTGCAATTACTATGGAAAATAGTATGGAGTTTCCTCAAAAAATTAATAGTAGAACAATTATATTATCCAGCAATCTCACTTCTGGGTGTATATCCAAAAAAATTGAAAGCAGAATCTTGAAGAGATATCTGCACACCTATGTTCATAACAACACTGTTCACAATAGCAAAGAGTTGGAAAGAGATGGAAGCAGCACAAATGTCCATCGACAAATGAATGAGTAAAGAAAATGTGTTATATTCATACAATGAACTGTTATTCATCCTTAAAAAGGAAGGGAATCCTGACAGATGCTACAATGTGGTTAAACCTTGAAGACTTTATGATAAGTGAAATAAGCCAGTCACACATAGACAAATACTAAATTATTACACTTGCATAAGATATCTAAAGTAGATAAGTTCATAGAGACGAAAAGTATAGTGATGATTACCAAGAACTGGGGGATGGAAGGAAAAAGGAGTCATTGTTAATGGGTATAGAGTTTCAGATTTGTAAGATAAAAAACAAACAAACAAAAAACCTAGAGATTTGTTCACTACAATGTGGATACACTTAATATTACTGAACTATATAGTTTAAAATGGTTAAGCTTCGTGCTAACCCAACAAAATAAATGGAAAAACTCACAAATTTAGTGACTTGTAAGTGGCCTTATAGATTTTTAATCCAAGCTCCATCTTTTAGAGATGATAGAATATAGACACCAAAAGGTGGGCAACCTGTCTCAGATCATCCAGACTGTTGGGGAGGAGAGTCAGAATGGAAACAAAGTCTCCCAGCACACCATGTCTTAAGTGTCTACTTTTGCCAACTTGATCCACTAGTTGTTCTTGGACAGTCTTTACATACAGGAGTGAAAGTCTAACTCTCCTGATGGTTAATGATGGATGAATACATGATGTGAAAGACAAGAGGGCAGATATTGACTCAGTGTACACTATTTATTTAAAGGGAAATGAGTATTTTTGCTCCATTAAAACTCTAAGACAACATTGGCATGATATTTTTTTCATCATATATTTATATTAAGTACGGTCACTGCTTAGAGTCTTTTGGCTATAGAAAATGTTTTATTTGGTCTTTTGGTTTATAAATGTAAATATTCAGATAATTATCATCATTACAGCCTTTTACTGCAAGATTAAACAGATCTAAACACTTTTTGTAGATAACCTCTGGTATGCAGAACACACGCACACACATAACGTCTGATAAAATAGATATTTATTTCAATCCTAAGTAATGTCAAACTCTCTAAACTGGGTAAGAAATGCTAACATAGTGAGATGAAGAGAATTAGAATTGTACCCATCATTTCCACAAATCAGGTGCCGTTCTCAAAGCTTTGCTGCTCTTTTGCGTACCTGACCAAGAACATTGACAGTGAGAGGTGCACGGAAAAAAAGTCAGGTTGTGACTGAAGGGGAGAGAAGTAGAAGTCTGAGTGGGATTAAGTATTGGAGTTAAAAATGGTCCAGAAGAACTAGGAAGCTCAGGTGGAATCAGACTCACAATACAGAGTAAATATTCACTTTAGACTCTCTTATTGCACAAGGGACACAAGCCAGACCTCGTACTAATAGCTAAAGTAGTTACAGATATAAATAAAACTACTCAGTCCACGAGAGATGGAAATGTCGGAAATTCAAGCTCACTTTAAGGTCACTGTTGATATCTGATTACAGAGAACTTTTAGAAACAAAATTATGAAGTAGTCCATGTGAGACTATCAACATGGACAGAACAGGATAAATAAAAGTGGAATAACATTTTAACATGAGAAGTTGGGAGAGTATGGCTCCTTTGTTGTGAGCTACTTTAAGAATTACAATTCGATGAGCAAAGTAACAATAAGGAAGATAGTTCAGAGAGCAATTGTCATTGAGACAAGAAGTATAACATCAATTCATCAGCCACTGCAGACATGGCCCCTGCACAGGAGACAAAAGAGCTGCAGCAAAGGTCAAAGAGCAAGATAGAAACATTCTCTTAAATTAGAAGAAGTTGAATTGTCACAAGGGTGATGGCTAGATGTGAACTTCATTATTATAAACGAAAAAAGGGACATAGGATGTCAGTCATGTCACACGTGACAGCCTAGCATTAGTTTCACCCAATTTGATTGTCATCCCTGGACTTAATATAAGTTGATGAATCATCCATCACCAAGTCAGAAATAGAAATGGAAGTAGGAAGACAGTGTTTTAAGTAAACTTAAGGAACCGTTGTTTCATAAATGACATATCAATATAGAAATGCTTCAGTGCCATTAGGATTAACAAAGAGTGTAATCTCCATGGTCACCACTGTTTCAAAAATTCCTGAATGAACAGCTCCTCTCTGAGCAGCTTATGGCAGCCACCGCCTTACTACTGAAGTTGTTCATGGTTATAACTATATTTTGTTTACACAGTATTTTCAAAGATCTTCAATTATTTTAATGGATTGCAGGCCATATTCTGACTAAAGCATTGTTGTTAATATCATTACTAAGCATCTTTTCCTTGTATGGCTACAAAACAGAATAGAAAATGTAAACATCCCCCCAGGTAGAAACCATGTGTTTTTGCCAGAGGTGAGACAATTACATTCACAATTCTTTCATTCATATATTAATCCACAAACATTTATGACTGACATTTTATACCTTAGGTGTTTTGCTAGTTTCTGTCTGGAGGTGCAAAGAAAAAAATGTCACAGTCATAGTTCTTGAAAAGCCCACAGTATAGTGGACAAAATAAACTTTTTTCAAAGAGATAGTATTTTAATAAGCATTTTCATAGAAGTTAAATAAAATGTTGGCAAAGAATGATGGAAAATAAAGGAGGGCAGTACTTACTACCTGGGGAGACAGAAAAGTCTGCAGAGAGGAAGTGACATTTGAGCTGGGTCTTGGTGGAAATTTCTAAAGGTTCAGAAAAAGTAGGAGGGTACAGAGTCAAGACTATGGGCCCAGATACAAAATTGGGGAAGGTTTATGAGAGTGAAAAGTCTGGCTAGGTAAGTTTCAAGCAGCCCTAGAAGAACTTCCTATTTTATCCACAAGAAGGAAAGTTAAATTTTTAGTGAATACACACTAAGTTCTTTGGATTTTTAATTTTTTTTTATATTCAGATAAAAATTATAAATAAACACTATACAAAGCAGTGACATTTTTTCTTTTTTTTGAATCTTGTGGCCAGAAATATTCAAGACGGGTTTGATACTGAGTGCAAGTTTTACTGAAATGACCAGCTGCCAATGCCAGATCCTAAACTTCTCTGATCTTTGAATACTGTTTAAAATAAGTCTTAACTTCTCCAAGATTGGATAATGCAGATTACAGGATGGGTATAAACCTATCTATGCAGGCTGAGGTGCTTATCTATACTGCCTTTCCTTCCAGTACACTGAATGTTGGAGGCCATGTAATGATTTGACAAATTAGACATGAGGACAAGATGTGGTACATATATACAATGGAATATTACTCAGCCATAAAAAGAAACGAAATTGAGCTATTTGTAATGAGGTGGATAGTCCTAGAGTCTGTCATACAGAGTGAAGTAAGTCAGAAAGAGAAAGACAAATACCATATGCTAACACATATATATGGAATTTAAGAAAGAAAAAATGTCATGAATAACCTAGGGGTAAGACAGGAATAAAGACACAGACCTACTAGAGAACGGACTTGAGGATATGAGGAGGGGGAAGGGTGAGCTGTGACAGGGCGAGAGAGAGGCATGGACATATATACACTAAAAAACGTAAGGTAGATAGCTAGTGGGAAGCAGCCACATGGCACAGGGATATCAGCTCGGTGCTTTGTGACCACCTGGAGGGTTGGAATAGGGAGGGTGGGAGGGAGGGAGCCGCAAGAGAGAAGAGATATGGGAACATATGTATATGTATAACTGATTCACTTTGTTATAAAGCAGAAACTAACACACCATTGTAAAGCAATTATACCCCAATAAAGATGTTAAAAAAAAAATTATCCCACCAGATAGCTTTGCATACCAATGGCTACCCAATATGATGCTTTCCTTACCTTTTCCCCTAAGGCTATGCATGTAACTAAAATTGGTTTTGGCATAACAAACCAGCCCAGAATGACAAAAAATACCAAGAGAACAAATCTTTAGATTTTGTAAAATTGAAGAGTTATGTTCACTGAAGTATGATTTTACCCATTAAAATTCTTTCAAAAAAAAAATAATGCTGACTAGCACCATCCCAATGTTTTTCATAGTCTGATGTTCCAAAATTATACAAATACACTTTTCTGCAATAATTGGCATTAAAAGAATAATATTCTTAAGAGAATCTAGAATGCTCTTTAATTGCTTTATCAGAAAATAAAATATATAGTTTCATTTCCCATATTATAATACAACCTTATTTTTCTTTTTTCTGAGACTCAGTTGAGCATATATTTAAAATATAATGATGCATGCCCTAGGCAAAGATAGCATTAAAAACAACAGATTTAATGTGAAACCAATAAGAAAACTTAACATTTCTCATCTGTTTCTCATTTCTATTAGGAGAATGTCTTATGACTAACTTTTGCCCAAATCGTACCTTTTCATCCTTGAAACAAAGAATACTCAGCAGCATTTATAGAAACTCACAAGTAAACAAGTGTCATGTAACTAATCGACCATGTTTCCAGCTATAATTCCATTCTCAGTGAAAGGGGAAAAACTTCTTCCTGAATTTGAAACCCTCCTTTTACTTAGTATTTCTTGGAAATTAGAACAGACAGTTTGAGATCATGAATAATGACATAAAACAATAGAACCCTGTCATGTATAAACACAACTCAGGGGATGACAATCTCTGAATAATGCTTTGTAGACTTGTTTTCTCATTAGGACCTAAGTTATTTTTATAATTTCCTACAGGAACCATTTAGGACTGCACAAAGTTCAAAAGGAAAGCCAGCTAGTAAAGATACAGAAATTATTTCTGAGTTTACTCCTATGAAAGGATCTCTCTGGCGCCATTGTTATTTTAAGAGACAAATTGTTATTGTAGAGAATCAGGTCATATTAAAATAAAGAAAATGATTCTAAAGAGATTTCATCATATATTAAAATGGTTTTGAAGAAATATTCTCCTCTGTAGGTTAATGATAAAACATTATTTAAAAAAAAATTAGATTCCACATTTTGTGAGCATTACTGCTTTATTGAGAAAATGAGAAAAGAGAATTGAAAAGAAAATAAAAATGGTTAATTAGAAAATAATATCCCTGGTAGTTAGGGTTTTACACCCTCAATCGCTTTTCAGATACAAGTGAATCCTGTCTGATGTAGATAAGCAGATTCAGGGTGGGTTCTTCACATGAGACCACACAGAATGTCCGTGACAAAGTTGGAATTAAGAGTTCTTGCCTCTTCTAGTTCTAATGGCCCAGCTTTCTACCAGCAACTTCTCATTCAAGAACTGATTTCAGGCAGGAAGTAAATACACATTCAAAAAAATTTTAAGTGAGCTATGCCTTTGTCTTAAACTCTTTGATATAAAAGGGGTTTTGTGCTTTTTTTTTTTTTTTTTTTTTTTTTGGATAATGATACAGGTCCAAACTAGGAAGGAACTTATTGTTTCAAATAGCAATAAGAATGGAAATAGATTTGTTTCTCATTTCCTGAATTTTCTCAAACCCAGCTTTATCTTAGTTGCCTGATTCCTTTACTAATTTAGAAGAAAACTTCAATCTTATTTATAGTTTAATTCAGCTAAAATTAAATTAGTAGATAGGTCAATTTACCTCTGACACCATTTGCTTTCTGTTAGCTGTTAAGTGCTGTAGTCACACCAATTCCCATGGGGGATATGAAACCAAATTTGACTTATTATATTTTCCTCTGTAGAAAAGCTTACAATGCTTAAATGAAAGACAGTTTTAAGAAGATTTGAAAGAATACAGAACATGAAAATTGTGAGGTCAGAATTTCTATTGCTAAATAGAGATTGAAATTGATAAAAATGGCATCTAAATAGCTTGAGAAGAAAAAAATATCAAATCCAACAGTCCAGAGCAAAAATTTCCCTCTGGAAATCTTGCTATTAATAGTCAGAAGAGACCTGAATAGAAATTCAGGTAAAAGCAGAGGCTGTAATGGTGGAGAGAAAAAATCCTTATTGAAGTTTGCCTGCTAAGTTATCCTGGAATCTAGAAACTGACCTCTGTTCTCATTATTGCCATCTTGAAAAACTGTAAGGAGCAGCTAACACTGCTCACGCCTTCATTGTTACCTTAAAAATAGTAACACTGTTACACATTAGCTGGGCCAGGTATTGAAGTTGGAATGCTCATAGGCTGACTTGGCAACTTCCATATCCCAAATGTAGAAATTAATCTGTGCCATTTAGAAATTGCTTGGGAATATGTGCTTGGCAACACCCCCCTCCTGTTTACCACACACCTCTCAAAATGCCTTGATTTTACGTGCAATGAGAGGCTAAAATAATCCAAGAATTTTGGATTGATCCCAACACCTAGGGAGCTCGGGCTGGAAATATAAGGAACATTGGACCAGAAAAGAACCTCAAAATTGCAGCTGAAGTCTGCAGTCTTGGCTTCTTTATGGAAAGGAGGCCATTATGAAGCAATGACATAGAAATAAAAATAAAGCAAATAAATATTAATTACACATATGTAATAGACTCTTTATCCATCAATAGTATCCAGATTTTCATTATGGAATAAAGAGGACATGGTCTTCACATCTGGAATGTATGATGGTTTTGGAGGATGGAGAAGAAAGATAAGGAGGCCAAAATGATGCCAAGGTTTTTAAACATGGATATTGAAAAAATAGTGGTGACATCATCAGAAATAGTAAAATTTGGAATTGTAAATGGTTTGGAAGAGAAATGCAGTGTATTCAATTCAGATTTAATGATCTCAAGGTAATAAACAGATACATTTATTAATACATTTATAAAAAGATATTTATTAATATTTCAGTGGAATATTCCATAGGTAGGGGGAAATATGAAACCACAGCTTCAGTGAGTTTGAAGGTAGCGGTGTGCATTTAAATTCTTGAAAACAGATGTGGTGAGTTTCACATGCATTTCTTTAAGGGTAGAAAGTAAGTCAGTGTGGGACTAACCAGACTTTTGGAAGTAGCAGAATTATGAGCTCATAAATGAGTCATATACAAACTGGACAAAGAGAAGTAATCAGATAAGCACAGTGTGATTTCATAGAGCCAAAGATATTCACAAATGCATTCTTTAACTTTGTCTACTGAGTTTGAAGTAGGTGTGGGATCAGTGGATTCAAGAACCACTGCTGGTTTTTGTTAGTGTAATTTCCGCTAAATGTTATGGATGAGAAATCAGATTTTAAAGAGTTAGGGAATGATAATAATGTTAGTAGAAATAAACCACTAATAGGAGAAAGTTTACAAAAAAGAAAATAGGATAGCAGAATGAAAGAAGGTTAAGACAATACAATTCTGCTTTTAAAAAGCATTTTTCCAATTTATTGTTTTGTTAATAGATGAAAAATGAAAAACTCACTTGCAACACAGAGATGAGCATGTGCTGGTCAAAGAGGAAACAATAGTAAACAATCTAGTAAACAACAAATATTAGATTTGTTTTTCCTTCTCCAGAGAAAACTCTTTTTCCATTTCCCCATCTTACAGGGATGGGGGCCCTTCACTATGCATAGCAAGATGTTTATTCTTCCACAAATTTTCATTAATATTTCCTTTACTACAATCTAAACTATTCACATACTACACATGATTCCTCGTCTGCCCTCCAGATTTCCAGGGAACCTTATCACTGTCTCATGTGACTTCAGTTCCTCCACCAAGTCACATTTGTTGTAGGCACTCACTTGCATCATCTTTTAAAATGATTTCAACTCTTGTGTTTTTTCTAAAATGTACCTGTAAAGTAGTGTCTTCTTTAAAAATTGTGCATTATACTTTTTGATAGAATTCTGAATCATTCAACTTTTGCTACATTCTTTGGTGGTTAAAAAAAAATTGTTGGCTTGCAATATAACAGAGCAGAACATTTACATACGACTTAAAGTAAAGGCAATTACAAATGGAGAGACAAGGCCAAAGTGATAAAAATATATGGTTATCTTAATATAAGGACAACGATTACAGCAGTCAAATCAGTGAAGGGTATTATTGATGTTTCCCTTTTCTAGCCTTTTGGAACAGACAGCTCCATGCTTTATTTTGCTGACAAGAGATGAATGTGCCATTCTAATGCCATTGTAAAATTCCACGCCATTGGTTGAGACTACAGCCATATACTTTGAAAGCAAATGATTAAGTGGCAGAGTTCAAATTCAATTTTGAATTTAATTTATCTATTGCAAAAGTTAAGTAACAGTTTTCACCTAATTATAAAGCAAACCAAGATTGACTCTAAAGGAAGTAAATAAAAGAGAGGAAATGGTAAAATTACTAATGGATGGCACTCTAACATACTTAAAAATTTTATATAGTTTTAATTATTATATATTCTTTAATTTATATCTTATGTCTATATATCTTGCTTTGGGGCAAAAACCAAATTCAATTATCAGCATATATGTATAATACATAATTTTAATAAGTGTATCAAATAATTTATCAAATCACTCTGCCATAGTTCTGTCAGGCTTAAGAGGACAAAGAGGAATTAAATTGTGCCAGGAATATTGTTTATACATTAAGCAACTAAAAACTTTAACTACAGTGCATATCTTGAATATTTTACAGATGGAAACTCATAAGTTTGTTTTTAGAACAGAAGAAAAAGGCCATGTTTCAGAGAAAAATGATCAATTATTTTTTTCCATAATAGGTTACTTTGTCATTAATCTTACTGTACAGTTCAATTACCTGCAGGTGGTGCTTTGGTGTACTAGCATTTAAAATTAATATTCTTGCACTTTAAACAGATAATTGCTTAGTGAAAATTTTTGTCCAGAGACAATATTTGTCAAATGATAGATAGCTTTCTTAGAAGCATATTAAATTCCAAAATCATTAAACTGACCATTTCTTACAGTTCTTTTTATATTCTGTTGGTAATAATATGCTGCCTACATTCACAAATAACTGAAGTTAATTCCTTTAGAGGGCTGATTCCTTAAGTATTTAATAAGGAATTCAAAAGTTATGAAAAAAATGAAGCTAAAAATGTGTTTAGAAAATGATAGTAACATATTTTCAAGATGTTTATCAGTATGCACACTCCACTATAAATACTGTTCTATAAACAGTATTTAACTAAATAATGTTATGCTCATAGTATTAGAGGAAGGTCTACACTCAATGTTTAGTCTCCCTTGGAAATGTGAGATACAGGACACAAGACATAATAGGAAAACCTCATTGTGAAATATGCATAGACTTTGGAGTCAGAAAAGTAATACTCATCAACCCAGATCACCCAATTTTTTTTAACATCTTTATTGGAGTATAATTGTTTTACAATGTTGTGTTAGATTCTGCTGTATAACAAAGTGAATCAGCTATACATATACATATATCCCCATATCTTGTCCCTCTTGTGTCTCCCTCCTACTCTCCCTATCCCACCCTTCTAGGTGGTCACAAAGCACTGAGGTGATCTTCCTGTACTATACCAAGCTGATCTCCCTGTGCTATGCAGCTAAATATCCCACTAGCTATCTATTTTACATTTGGTAGTATATATAAGCCCATGCCACACTCTCACTTCATCCCAGCTTACCCTTCCCCCTCCCTGTGTCCACAAGTCCATTCTCTACGTCTGAATCTTTATTCCTGTCCTGCCCCTAGGTTCTTCAGAACTTTTTTTTTTTTTTTAAGATTCCATATATATGTGTTAGCATACAGTATTTGTTTTTCTCTTTCTGACTTACTTCACTCTGTATGACAGACTCTAGGTACATCCACCTCCCTACAAAGAACTCAATCTCATTTCTTTTTGAGGCTGAATTATATCCCATCGTATATATGTGCCACATCTTCTTTATCCATTCATCTGTCGGACACTTAAGTTGCTTCCATGCCCTGGCTATTGTAAACAGAGATGCAATGAACATTGTGGTACATTACTCTTTTTGAATTATGGTTTTCTCAGTGTATATGCCCAGTAGCGGGATTTCTGGGTCGCATGGTAGTTCTATTTTTAGTTTTTTAAAGAACCTCCATACTGTTCTTCATAGTGACTGTATCAATTTACATTCCTACCAACAGAGCAAGAGAGTTCCCTTTTCTGCACACCCTCTCCAGCATTTTTTTAACATCTTTATTGAGTATAATTGATTTATAATGGTGTGTTAGTTTCTGCTTTAAAACAAAGTGAATCAGTTACACATATACATACATCCCCATATCTCCTCCCTCTTGCATCTCCCTCCCTCCCACCCTCCCTATCCCACCCCTCTAGGTGGTCAGAAAGCACCAAGCTGATCTCGCTGTGCTATGTTGCTACTTCCCACTAGCTATCTATTTTACATTTGGTAGTATTTATAAGTCCATGCCACTCTCTCACTTTGTCCCAGTATTTATTGTTTGTAGATTTTTTGATGATGGCCATTCTGACTGGTGTGAGGTGATAACTCATTGTAGTTCTGACTTGCATTTCTCTAATGATTAGTGATGTTGAGCATCCTTTCATGTGTTTGTTGGCAATCTGTATATCTTCTTTGTAGAAATGTCTATTTAGGTCTTCTGCCCATTTTTGGATTGGGTTGTTTGTCTTTTTGATATGGAGCTGCATGAGCTGCTTGCATATTTTGGAGATAAATCCTTTGTCAGTTGCCTCATTTGCAAATATTTTCTCCCATTTTGAGGGCTGTGTTTTCATCTTGTTTATGGTTTCCTGTGCTATGCAAAAGCTTTTAAGTTTCATTAGATCCCATTTGTTTATATTTGTTTTTATTTCCATTTATCTGGGAGGTGAGTCAAAAAGGATATTACTGTGATTTATGTCATAGAGTGTTCTGCCTAGGTTTTCCTCTAAGAGTTTTATAGTGTCTGGCCTTACATTTATGTCTTTTATCCATTTTGAGTTTATTTTTGTGTATGGTGTTAGGGAGTATCCTAATTTCATTCTTTTACATGTAGCTGTCCAGTTTTCCCAGCATCACTTATGAAAGAGGCTGTCTTCTCCATTGTATATTCTTGCCTCCTTTATCAAAGATAAGGTGACCATATGTGCTTGGGTTCATCTCTGGGCTTTCTATCCTGTTCCATTGATCTATCTTTCTGTTTTTTGTGCCAGTACCACACTGTGTTGATTACTATATCTTTGTAGTATAGTCTGAAGTCAGGGACCCTGATTCCTCCAGGTCGGTTTTTCTTTCTCAAGATTGCTTTCTCTATTCGGGGTCTTTTGTGTTTCGATACAAATTGTGAATTTTTTTGTTCTAGTTCTGTGAAAAATGCCAGTGGTAGTTTGATAGGGATTGCATTGAATCTGTAGATTGCTTTGGGTAGTATAGTCATTTTCACAATGTTGATACTTCCAATCCAAGAACATGGTATATCTCTCCATCTGTTTGTGTCATCTTTAATTTATTTCATCAGTGTCTTATAGTTTTCTGCATGCAGGTCTTTTGTCACCTTAAGTAGGTTTCTTCCTAGGTATTTTATTTTTTTTGTTGCAGTGGTAAATGGGCGTGTTTCCTTAATTTCTCTTTCAGGTATTTAATCATTAGTGTACAGGAATCTAAGAGATTTCTGTGCATTAATTTTGTATCCTGCTACTTTACCAAATTCATTGATTAGCTCTAGTAGTTTTCTGGCAGCATCTTTAAGATTCTCTATGTATAGTATCATGTCATCTGCAAACAGTGTCAGCTTTACTTCTTCTTTTCTGATTTAGATTCCTTTTATTTCTTTTCCTTCTCTCATTGCTGTGGCTAAAAATTCCAAAACTATGTTGAATAATAGTGGTGAGAGTGGACAACCTTGTCTTATTCCTGTTTTAGAGGAAATCATTTCAGTTTTTCACCATTGAGAATGATGTTGGCTGTGGGTTTGTCATATATGGCCTTTCTTATGTTGAGCTAAGTTCCCTCTATGCCTACTTTCTGGATTTTTTATCATAAATATGTGTTGAATTTTGTTGAAAGCTCTTTCTGCATCTATTGAGATGATCATATAGTTTTTCTCCTTCAATTTGTTAATATGGTATATCACATTGATTTGCATATATTGAAGAATGGTTGCATTCCTGGGATAAACCCCAACTGATCATGGTGTATGATCCTTTTAATGTGCTATTCGATTCTGATTGCTAGTATTTTGTTGAGGAGTTTTGCATCTATGTTCATTAGTGATATTGGACTGTAGTTTTCTTTCTTCATGACATCTTTGTTTGGTTTTGGTATCAGGGTGATGCTGACTTCGTAGAATGAGCCGGGGCGTGTTCCTCCCTCTGCTGTATTTTGGAAGTGTTTGAGAAGGATAGATGTCAGCTGTTCTCTAAAGGTTTGATAGAATTTGCCTGTGAAGCAATCTGGTTCAGGTAATTAAAGTTGGGAAAAGATTCAGATTTTATAAATGTATACAATAATATAAATATTATGCTTGGATCATACCAAAGTACATACTGTCTTGTCAATAGTATTTTTATGATCATAAGTCTCCGTCATAACTGAATTGTTTTAGTTCTGTAGAAGCCAGTAAATATATGTTTTTAAAAAAAAGGCTTACTCTCCTAGAATACTCAGTTGCCTCCAGGCACCTAGGATATATGATATGGAGCAATTATCTCATAAACTATAGTAAATTATCACACTTAGACAGCAAAGTTCACTTCTCTAGGGAATAGTATATGTATAACCTTGTCTTTGAAATTTTCCCATTCAAGTTAGCACTAAGCTAGATCCCTAGCATGCTATACGAATATTCCATGAGTTATGTAAGGCATCTTTGACTCTTTGTGATTAGAAAAAAAAAAAATAATCCCTCCACACTTCATTCAAACCAGGTCACAAGTCCCAGAGTTCTGGCCAAATTCCAGATTAAACAATGACATTCTGCTCTACATACCAAACTTTCCTTCACAGAAGAGAAAAATAACAAATTCAGTCTATTCTCTCATGAGATTTTAGGCAGCAATTATATGTCCAAAGACAAAGAAAATATTGAAACTAGATTTGCAATGCCAAAGCATTCCACAAGGTGAGAAATAAGCATGTGTGCCAATGAACAGAGGAGTAAATCCCGTTCAGAACCTTAATTAACTGTATGGCCCATGAGTTGGCATTGAGGAGTTATGACATGAAAGGGATCTGAAACATAAGAAGTTTCCAAAAGAGAGTCTTATGTCATGGAAAGGTGTTAAGACTCTAATTCAGAGGATTTTTCCATTGGCTCCAGAGAAAGATTTGTCCTGAGTAATGTGTTCATGATGAGAAATTTAATAACAAGGATGAAACCGTTTTACTGGGAATGATACAAGAGGGCAGAGCCTTGGGTACTCGAGTAGTTGTAATTGACACCACTAAGAATGACTGCATTTCCTCACATATGTCTTCAGTTACATCCTGCATTTCTGATGAAAACAAGGTTACTAGATGGTCACTAATGGTAGCTTTTCTGTGCCATGCATTCAATTTGTTTTTTATTAAATTCTAGTCCTAATCTTTTATAATAATTCTAGGAAAAGACTCGAGTTACGTTTCTTGTAAATAAAATTATTCCATTGCTAAGTAAGAATGCATAATGATAGACAAGAAAAAGAAACGTTTAAACTGTTACAAAAAGCAAATCATCTTCATGTTCTCCTTGAAAGAATTCTTATCTACCACTGTAGTGGTTAATTACATGGAAAAATCAGTAAATGGAAACTATCTATTTATATATAAAAACTAACACGTTTGAGAAAACATTAGATTCTTTCAAATTTTGTATTAAAATGGAACAGATTTATTATCCCATTTTATCCTTTACACATACAGGTGCATTAACCACAATTGGCATTAACCAACAAAGAGTTTCAAATATTTTATTCAGAAATGAAATCACAACTCCCATCAAGGCAGTGGATTTCAATTCCTGGTGCTTCTTTAAACGTTGAAGAACTCAGAAGCCTGAACATAAAAACAATTAAATAAATAGAAACAATGCTGTAGTTTCAAAGTCTTAAAAGAACTGAGAACAATTCTAATACCTGGGCCCTACTCCTGGAAAATATAAAATCAGAATAAAGAGGTAGAAAGCTGGCCATCAGCTATTTTTTTTTAAACTCCCCAAGTGTGCATCTTAGCATCTTGGATTGAAAAATGCTCTAAAGAATGTTTTACACTTAAAATATTCATACAGAGGCCAAGATCCTGTTCTAACAATCTAATTAATTGGTATGAAATAGTGAGGGGTTCATGCTCTTGAAAACTACGGTGTGAACAAGGGGTCTCTCCTACACCTTCCCAGGGACAGTTGCTAATAAATTCTTTGAAGTTAAATCTCCATGAAAGGGCAATGCAAAAATTCTTTTTATAACTGGAAATGAATCAGACAAGCTTCTCAACTACTCCCTTACCAAATTCCAGTAAAGCTCATGTTATTTGGCTTTTGGCTCTTTTTCCCTAACTCCTGTTGCGACTTAATTCTGCTTCAGTCCTATCCAAATTACCACTCTTGAAAGATTCTGCTTAGCAAAGAACTTTTCAAGCTATATTATCAGTTCTTTTCAAAATGGCATTTTGGAGTCTCAAAAAATATCATTTTAATACTAAAAATCCCTCTAGTAATTCAATTACTTTGGGATTTTTTCATATGTGTGAAAAAGAGTATTTAGCTCCAAGAATAGGCAGACTTCTAAGGTCAGGCAATTTTGCTAGTTTTTTTTTTTTTTTTTTTTTTTTTTTGTGAGTATTTTCATTTAAAGTTCAAAATGAGTTCAGCAGATTAGAATCCCAGATTAACTAGAAGTTGTATATTAACCCCATTTTTATTATTAAAAGGTGAAATTAAGCCATTGAATTTATCTTCAGGAGGCTCCTTTGTAGCTAATAAAGTTACAAGCTGTGGACAAAACATTTCACTTGTTTTTACCTTTAACAGTAAAAAATTATACAAATGATTCAGCTAAGGTTTTATCCCTGCCTGTGTAACTAGAATGCTTCTAACCTGAGGCAGCATATAAGGTGTTTTGCCTGAACATCTGCAAGTCATCATCTGAATACCCAGTGCTAGCCCATGTCTAATCTTTTGTTTTGCTCCTTCCTTCCTTCATTCATTCAACTAATGCTTTTTAAACATTTCTATATCTGATGCATTGCAGATACAGCAAAATCACAGGGAAAAAAAAAAATCCCTGTCTTCATAGAGTTTGCATTCCTATAGGATAGACCAAAAATTAACACTGTAAATTTTGGATACCGGATTACCAGCTGATAAGTGCTAAAGGAAAATAGAAGTGAAGAGGGTGTTAGGAAATTTGGGGCAGTATATATGGTGTTCACACCATAGTGTCGAACTTTAGTGGGACCTTATTGAAAAGGTGAAATTTAAATAAAGAACCGGAAGAGGGGAGGAATTGATGCTGAGCTGTCTGGGGATAGAGACCCCAGGTGGAGGGATGTTAAAAGGGTTTGAGAAAAAAAACAAAAAAACAAAAAAACAAAACAACAAAAAAAAAGGGTTTGAGGAACAGTTATGAGACCAGTGTCCAAAGAGATGAGGATGGGAAACATGGGGGCAGATCATGGAGGGCCTTTTGTCTCATAATAAGAATAAGAAGTGAAATGGGAAATTACTAAGTTGTTTGAACAATGGAGAAAAGTGATCTGATTTTTGGTTTAACAGAGTTGCTTTGGGTAATATATTGAGATAGGAAAGTGGTGATCATGGGCCTAAGTAGAGAGAAAAGTTAAGAGTTAAGGGTAGGAATGAAAAGGCAGAGAGAGACACACACAGAGAGAGAGAGATTGTACAAATTTTTTCAAGAAAAATTTTATCTGAAGTTTAACACAAACACAGGAAACTGCCCAAATAATAAATGCTCAACTGGAGGAGATTTCCAAATCTCATGCATGGGTGTATTAATCACCCAGAACCAGAAAGTGTTACCAGCATCACCAAAGCCTCCTCTCTCCCCTCTAGGTATCTCTTCACTTCCTGCCCAGATATAACCACTGTCCTGACTTGCAACAACATATACTGGTTTTGCATGTTTTTGAATGTTTTACAAGTTTTTGAATGTTTTACAAATTGAATCAAATAATATTAAACCATTTCCTGTCTGGAACTTTTTGATCAATTTATGTTGATAAAATTTATCCTTCTTGCTGTGTAGAGTAATTGTTTAATTGGTTGATGCAGTTGTAATAGCCCTTTAATATGTTCATGCAATTGATGCTTGTTTATTAATCTTGTATCCAGAAGATGGCTAAACTCATTCTAATAATTAATCACTGGGTTCTTTTGGATTTTCTAGGTAAAACTGAAGTTGCCTATGAAAAAAATGAAAATTTATTTTTGGTTTCCCATCTTTATAACTTTTATTTATTTTTCTTTCTTCCTGGCCCTAAACAGAGCTTTTAACATTGAAAATAAATGGTGATAGAAGATATCCTTGACTCATTTCTAATTTGCTAAATTTTCAATATTTCAATAGTAAGTCTGATATTTGTGCTAGTTTATTTTTAAATACCTATGTGCTAGTTTATTTTTAAATATCCAATTAAAGAAGTTCTATTCCAATTATATGACATAAGCTTATAACAAATGGGAGTAAAACTTTATCATTTTTTTCTACTACATTGAAACAATCTTATGATTCTTCCCTCATTCTGTTAATGCAGTGAATTACATTAATTGACTGTCAACTGTTAAACCAATCTTGTATTCATTGAATAAACACTACTTAATACTGAAAGTCCATGCTGATTTTATATCGCTGCATTTGGTCCGCTTATATCTTGTTTAGGATATTTGCATACATGTTCATAAAAGAAATAGGCTTATAATTGTCCTTTCCTATAATGTCCTTGTCTGGTTTGGGGAAGTACAGGCCTCATAAAACAAATTGGGATGTATTTTCTTTTTTCTCTTATTTAGAAGATTTTGATATGTATGGATTGATGCTATATTTTCCCTTAAATGTTTGAAAGAATGTATTGATACAGCCATCCGGGTCTGGGGTTCTCTCAGAACAAAAGTTTTAAATTATGAACTCAATTTTTAAAATAGATCTAGGACTATTCAGATGTTTATTTATCCTTGTGTCACCTTTAGTAAATTGTGTTTTTCTAGGAATCTGCCTATTTCACCTAAAATTTCTAATTTATTGGCACAAATTTATTGGTATGAATAACCCTATTAACAATTTAACTATGGTAAAATAAATCTCTTGACCTAGACTTGTGTTCTTGAGGTGGCTTCCTGGTTATTCTTAAGTAATTACCATATTTTTTAAGGTTGGGCATACAACCTTGAAGGCAGAGCATTACCCAACCCTGGGGAATGGAATTAACTATGTACAACAATGTGTGGAGTGGCACTGATATGGGCCACATTTCCCGATGGACAGAGTTAAGGTAATAAAGGTCATTATTCATACACAGCACACTTATGGTATATTTAGGCAATGTGGCTGCTGGGTTCTCTCTACAGCAGGCAGAATAAGTAGGGTGTGTTTGCAGGGTCACCTTCTCCAGCTTCTCCACCATGATTAGTTGGGTAAATCCCAGGGCTATTGGTCAGCTAAATTCAACCCTGGGTGGAAGCTCCATTACATTCCCCCATCTAGTTGTTGCTAAAGAGACCAACATAATAGAGTCTATAGATAATGTGAATAAATCTTATACCAAAATGCCCATTTGGCCTCAATCTTTTACTTGTAAACACCAGTGTCCTATACCCTGGAGAGAAAGGCAGGTGAGTAGTAGGTTTCCACCAGCAAACTCACCTGAAATTTCATATAATAATAAATAGCCAGCACTCTAAAAACATATTGTTCTTTGGCAGAAGCTAGAATATTTAAAAATGGTGAACAAAGTAGCTGACTACCCAAAAAGTAGCACATTAACAATGGCTAGGAGAAATATGTTGATAAACATTGTAAGAAAGTGTTTGAGTAAATGGAGAAACAGTCTGAGATAGTTTTTGTAAGATATGAGTATATTAAGTAATAATTTTATATGGAAAAGGATTTACAAGCAATGAGAGTTGGGTAAGGATTGCAAAATGTTTTCACTTTATAACTGTCACCAAAAAGAGGGGAGGCTCCTTTAAAAACCATTGAAAGGCTTTTGGGCTTTAAAATTGAGAAGCCAGGAAAGGGATGCTTATTTATGAAATCAATAGACATTTAATGATCAACTATGACAGAGAACACAACATTCAGAGTTTTTCACTCCTTTACAATTTAGACACTCGTTAACTGCAAAGTCAGTGTAACAGCTGGTTTGCTTTTATTTCATTATTCACTGTGACCACTTCCAGAAATGTTAACAGAGCCAAAATAAAACAGGAAAACATCACTCAGAGAACATGAAGACTGATGAAAAGAAGTCAGTCGAATGGGAAACCGGCACTTAGGTCATCATATTTCACTTCAGCACATCAAAAGCTTATTCACATGATGTTCTACGAAATACCTGACTGGTACTCTCCAAAATTGTTAAGGTCATCAAAAAAAAAGGAAAATCTGAGGAACTGTTACAACCTAAAGAGACGTGACTAAATAGGATGTCTTATTTTAGATGGGCTCCTGGAACAGAAAAAAAAATGACTTAGGTAAAAATTATAGAAATCAATCTGAATGAAATGTGAACTGTAGTTAATAATAATGCATCATTATTCACTCATTAATCAGGATAAATGTATCATACTAATGTGAGATGTTAATAAAAGGTGAATCTGGGTGTGGGGTAAATTGGAACTCTGTACTATTTCACAACTTTTCTGTAAAACTAAGTCAAGTCTAAAATAATGTTATTTAAAAAATAATAGTTAAATATATTCACTGAAAACAAAGTTAAATTAACTTTGTCTCAATTTCTATAGCATTATTATGCATCTATTTAATAAACTATCTGGTTGTGGCAATATATTTACAACACAACCTCTCATTTTATGTATACTCATTACAGGACAACCCATGACTACATAGTTAAATATGGCTGGGCAGATGTTTACTATTAATTCAGCAATTTTCTTTGAGCACCACCATGTGTAAGAAAGTATATTCTAATTACATACTTTGGTAAATACCTTAGTAAATCAGAAACAAATCTTTGTTCAATCTAGCAGAGGACATGATACATACAAGAGTCTATCATACAACACTGAAAGTAGTAAGACTCTAATGGATGCTCTAGTATGTCACTCAGATCCTGCCTTTGGGACAGAGGCTTCCATTCCTACCACCTGTCATATTAGTAACATTTTTAGGGTTCAGTGATTTTGGATATTCCAAAACACACCCTCCAAAGAAAGGAACCAATTATTGCATCTTGCACCTCCCAGCACTAAGAAGGAAGACCAAAGCTTGCTATGTACCTTAGAGTTCAGGAGCACTACATACTACTCTTGAAAAGTATTACTTCTATGGATATCTTTTCTGGATAGCAACGGAAGGCTGACAATTCTGAGTTAACCAGAGCAAGAAAAGACCCTGAAGTGGGTTGTGGGCCAGCCAACCATTCACAGGACTTGGCAGTTTCTGTAGTTCTAGAGGTACCTGTGGTGGAGAAGTATACCCTGAGGAGCTTATGTCTAGTCTCAATAAGGGTATAAAAATATAGAACCCTAGCATTCTGTAGGAAGGCCATATTCAGTAGAAAACTAAGTATGATTTGAAAATGAACTTTTGTTGTGTTACTGGGACATGTAGAGACAAAATGACCATGGATAGAAAGTGACCATGCAATCTGAGCTACCCACCATTAGGTGTGTTCTCTCAGACTAACTATGTTCTAAGATTGGATGACCCAGCAGCAGTCCATCATAAAATGAAAGTGATACTGAGAGGATCAGACAGAAGCAGAGCCAGAAGAGACATAAGCAATCTGTACAAGCAGGTAGTTCAGCCTATCAAAAGTGATTGATGATATAGTCCAAAATGTACCAATGTTACATCAATGCTTCGTCCTCAGCTCATACATTCAGAAATAAATAATTTAAAATAAAAATATTGAGGTGTTCCATGTTTCAAAATTCCAATGGATTTTTTTAGAGAAATAGAAATAACATCCTAAATTCATATAGAATCCCAAAAGGCCCTGAATAGCTGAAGCAATATTGAGCAAGAAGAAAGCTGCAAGCATCACACTTCCTGAGTTTAAAATATATTATAAATCTCCAGTAATCTAAACTGTATATACCAACATAAAAACATACATATAGACCAATGGAGCAGAATACAGAGCTCAGAAACATCTCCACCCATACACTGTCAACTGATCATCAACAATAGTGCTGAGAATACACAATGGAGAAAGGATAGTCTCTTCAAGGAATGGTGCTGAAAAGATTTGCAAAAGGATAAAATTTGACCTATCTTACACTATACACAAAAAAAGAACTAAAGATGGACTAAAGACTTAAATCTAAGTCCTGAAACTATAAAATTCCTAGAGGAAAACATAGAGAAAATCTCTTTGACATTGTTCTTGGAAATGTTTGTTTTTGTTTGTTTTTTCACATATTACACCAAAAGCACAGGAAACAAAAGCAAAAATAGACAAATGAGATTTTCTTTTAACTAAAAACATTTTGCACAGCAAAGAGAACCATCAGCAAAAATGACAAGGCAACCTAAAGTGAGAGAAAATATTTGCGAACAACATATCTGATAAGGGGTAAATATCCAAAATATACAAGGAATTCACACAACTCAGTAGCAATGAAACCAATAACCCAATTGAAAAATGGATAGAGAACATAAATAGACATTTTCCCAAAGAAGACATACAGATGGCTAACAGGTACGTGCAAAGATGTTCAACATCACTAATCATCAAGAAAATTCAAATCAAAACCACAGTGAGATTTCACCTCACATCTGTAGGATGGCTATTATCAAGAAAAAAGAAAAGATAACGTGTTGATGAGGATGTGGAGTAAAAGGAATCCATTTATCCTTGTACGCTGTTGGTGGGAATGTAAATTGATTCAGCCACTATAGAAAATAGTATGGAGTTTCCCTCAAAATATTAAAATAGAACCATCATATGATCTGGCAATCCCACTCTGGGTAGATATTTAAAGGAATTGAAATCATAATTTCAAAGAGGTATCTGCATTCCCATGTCCATTACCACGTTATTCAGAATAAACAAGACCTAGAAGCAACCTAAATGTTCATCAGTGGATAAATGGATGAAGAAAAAGTGGTATTTACATACAATGGAATATTATTCAGCCTTAGGAAAAAGGGATATCTTGCCATTTGTAAAAATATGGACGAACCTTGAGGACATTAGAGTAAGTGAAATAAACCAAACACAGAAGAACAAATACTCTAGGATCCCACTTATGTAAGGTATCTAAAATGTCAAACTCATAGAAGCAGAGCATAGAAGGGTGGTTAATAGGAGCTGGAGGGAAAGGGAAATGGGGAGACGTTGGTCAAAGGGTAAAGAGTTTAGTTACACAAGATGAATAAGTCGTAGAGAGATATGTACAGCACAGTGCCTATAGTGAAAAATACTCTATTGTATACTTAAAAGTTTGCTAAGAGGGAAAATCTTTGGGGTAGTTCTTATCACAAATAAATAAATAAATAAATAAATAAATAAAAGAGTATGGGAGGAAATTTTTGGGGTGGTGGATATATTTTTGGCATTGATTTTGGTGATGGTTGCAGTGATATATACTTATACACAAAGTTATCAGGTTGTATACATTAAATATGTACATGTTTAATGTTGACATACAGCTCTTTGTATGTTAATCATACCTCAAAAAAGTGTGTGTGTGTGTGTGTGTGTGTGTGTGTGTGTGTGTGTGTGTATTTTAAGTTAATACCAAAAGCTGCTCATTGGGTTTTGAAGAACTGAAAAGATCAACTGTAGGAAGAAAGTATCGTCCTTAGGGCTTGTGGGGCAAAGAGAAGCATTTGAAATTATTAAAATTTAGAGTCCTGGGGAAAGTGCCCCCAGAAAGCTGAAATCCATATCTCTAAGGAAGAAGGATCACTTGGTGGGTACATGTGTCTCTGAGAGAAAACACTGAGGTGTGGTTGTGAGTGCGGGGAAGACCACAAATGCTACTATTTAAACAACAGCACTATAAGGTGAGAAATTGTTCTTGCATTGATACTAATAGAAATAGGAAGCAAAAACTGGAAAATAAAACAAATAAGATAGTTTCTGTTTCCTTAACCAGTCCCTTCAACATTTCGATCTTCTTAGAGAGATGGCCAAGTTTATTAGTGAGCCCCCTGCCAAAGCAGGAAAGAGGTTCACAGAGGCCAGGCTTAGTATCACACAGCCAAGTATAGAAGGATAGATTTGTACAAGTATACCTCACATAAATGAAGAATATCAAGCAAGAAAAGAGATACTACTTGCAGACATCTTAAAGGGTTCAAGATGTCAGCAAAAAGAAATGTTATGAAATATTATGATGGCATTGGAAGCAAAGCTATTGATGGTCAAAACTGGTTTTCAGAATTGTTTTCAGAGCAAGAAGAGGTAAAAACACACATGAGAAAGAATGTGAGATAATTCCAAGTTCTCATTAAATGGTTGGGGAAACAATTTGCCAATGGACTTAACAAGCTCAAGAAAGAAACAGCAAGTCCAGGTTATTGACAAATGAAGTGTGGGTGTTATGACATTAGTCCTATTTTCTGCAAGGTAAGTAAGTAAGTAAGACAACGTCTGAGCAATAACTGAGTGGTGTTATCGACTGCCTGTGGGTTACGGGAGAAAAAGTGCTCTATAAGTAGCACACATGACAGACTGCAATGTTTTGAGACAGAGAAAGCAAATATATCTCTATCTTTAAAACTTTTTACTGTAATCCTAGAAGTGATAGTCAGTAAATTCTGATGAATTACCACTCAAGCTCTGTAGTTAGGTAATTGTGGGATTATTTTAAATAATTAATCATAAATTGATTTTTTCATCAAAAAATAATACAGCTTCTTGGGAAAAAATACACATTATTAAATGTACTAACCATAAGAATGAAAGTCACCCTTTTCTCAATCCAGTGCAAATCCCAAAGCTTTCTTTGTTTTTGTCTATCTTTTCAGAAAGTTATACTTATGCTGTTCTGCAGTTTCTTTATCTACTCAATAATATATCATTGGCATATTAGCAAATTGATTCTTTCAGATACAGTTCACTCTTTTTTAAGCTTTAATTTTATTTTTATTAATTTTATTTTTATATTTTATTGAAGTATAGTTGATTTACAATGTTGTGTTAGTTTCAGGTGTACAGCAAAGTGATTCAAGTATACATACATATATACCTATTTTTTTCAGATTATTTTCTTTTATAGGTTATTATAAAATTTTGAGTATAGTTCCCTGTCAGTAGGTCCTTGTTGGTTATCTATTCTATATATATAGTGTGTATGATAATTCCAAGTTCCTAATTTATCCTTCTCCCCTCTTTCTCCTTTGGTAACCATAAATTTGTTTTCTATGTCTTTGGGTCTATTTCTGTTTTGTACATTCGTTTATTGTATCTTTTGCTTTAGATTCCACATATAAGTGATATCATATGATATTTATCTTTGTCTAGCTTACTCCATTTAGTATGATAAGCTCTAGGTCCATCCATGTTGCTGCAAATGGCATTATTTCATTCCTTTTTATGTCTGAGTAATATTCCATTGTATAAATATACCACATCTTCTTTATCCATTTATCTGTCAATGGACAACAGTTCACTCTTTTTAATAGGAACAGGGTATGGATGTCAGCTTCTGTGATTAATTTCTGTTCATGGAGAATGGGGTGATTTCCAGGATTCTTTGTAAATACAACCTAAGCTGCAGTGAACATATTTATTCACATAACTTGGTGAATTTGTGTGGGTAAATCCATCATATAAATATCTCAAAATGGCATTGAGGGTAGTCAACATTTAAAATTTTGATGGATAATACACCTCAAAATTTTACATCACTCTGTATACAAAGGTTTTATTTTCTCACACTCCTGATACAGGAGACCAACAGACATTTTCATCTTTGTCAGGTTTCCTATGTAATATATATTAATATCTCATGTTTTATGGTTATTTTAATAAGTAATACATAAATCTGAGCAAGTTTTATGCTTATTATAAATCATATTTGTATGAACTCCCTAGTCATAGGTATTAACTCTTTGTACATAAGGAAAATTGGCAATTTTCCCAGATGTATGTTATAGATACTAGATTATCAGTTGTCAGTTTATTTGAGGGATTTGTTTATGGTGTCATTGTTATTCCAAGTTTGTTTCTTTTTTTAGTAGTCATATTTATCAATGTTTTCCTTTATGTTTTTTTTTTAACCTACTACTTATGTTCACCTAGCAATTTTACGGTGTCATATTTTACAGGTAAATATTTGATTCATTTTGAAATTACTGAAATGGCTAATCGTGTGTCCCAACATCATTTACTCAATAATATGTTCCCTCTCCACTTATTTGAAGTGCTATCGTTATCACATACTAAATTCCTACATGTTTTCATTTCTGGTCAGTCTATTTTCTTTCATTGACAGCTGGTTTATATCTATACAAGTGCTAACCCATTTTAATTGTTGTAGCTTTGTAGTATAATATATTGCCTACTTGCACCTCATTATTTTCTTTTTAAAAAAAATTCTTAACTTGCATGTCTATTTTTCTTAATAAATATTAATATTATTTTCTCAAATTCCAAAAAGGAAACATCTGTTGGTTATTTATCTGCAATTGTATTGAATTTACAGTATAATTTACAAACTGTTATTCTTACTCTAGTGAATCACCTACCTAAGAATGAATCTAAATAAATAGAATTGAGGTCTCTCTTTTGCTTTATTCAAGTTTTACTTTATAAATTCACCATGTTTAATAGGTATTTAAACTCTTTGGCTATTATTGTAAGTAAGGCTTTCTTTTCATTATATTATCTTTCCAATTATTATTTTTATAAAGAATAGCTATGTTTTAATATTAGATCCATTTATCTCTTGTCCTGTGTAATTTGTTGTTCATATTTTTGTTGACTGATTGATTCCAGAGAAAATATATATCACATATGTTGTAACTTGCAATAATTTGGCCTTTCAAACATTTTTTTAACTAACTTAAGTTTTTAAAAAATGGTAAAATACACATAACATAAAATTTACTATCTTAACCATTTTTAAGTGTACAGTTTAGTAGTGTCAAGTACATTCACATTGTGGTACAGCCAATATCCAGAACTTTTTTCTTGCAAATCAAAACTTAATACCCATTAAAAACAAATTCTCATTACCCTGCCATCCAGCCCCTGGCAACCACCTGACCTTCAAACTTTTGAATGATACTTGGGTTTTGTTTTGTTTTGTTTTACTTTTTGGTGTATTGACCATACTTCCATAATGACATCAAATAATATCTGTTACAGAGAGAATATTTTTTTTTCTTTTTGACACCTGTAATGAGAATATATCAGATTATTAATTGTAAATAGCAAGATTAATTTTGACAGAGAAGGAATTTATTGAGAAGATATTGACTAGCTCACAGAACTGCTGGATCTAATGGTGAACAGACAGAAAACAGGCAGAGACCAGAGAGGTCAGGCAAAATGGTGCCACAAAGCAAATTCAGTGAGGACATCATGATACTGCTGACGAAACCTAGATACTGGAGACTGTATTGTTCCAAACTCTGACCCTGGCCCTAGCCACTGGTTGCTCATCACTGAATTCCATCATCAGCATCATGGCCATGGTCTCCCTATGATCTGGGAGCTGTTGCTTCCTTGTCATCATTGTCAGGGCAGGAATTCTCTGTATTCCCAGGTCCCTACTCTAAATCTGAGCCAGGTTTTGTTTAATTGGCCATGTTCAGTTGCAAGGAGTGGGGGCATGTGTGTACAGAAATGAGACTCTTTTGCTTTGTTTACTTGTTTAATTTTGTTTGGGATTTGGCTTCTACAGTGAAAGTCAATCTTTAGCGTCCACTGCGATACATAAAGTGGGGAATCCCATGTAGGAAGATTTCAAGTGCTAAAAAGACATATAAACTATGTCCAATTCATAATGATTCTAGTATTTTACAATTGAGCTTGGATCAGCTCTAGACAACCTCTCTAAATCTGGTCCAAATGTTCATCTATTGAAGATAATTACACTTGAATGTTAGGATATTTGGAATTTTCCTAGATTTATTGATTTGTTTTCTCATCCTTCTTGGACTAGAAGAGTAGCCAAGGTGAAAAAGATATAATAGAACAAGCACAAGCACACAGGCCTCTTAAAATGTAGGCTCAGTAACGTATGATAATACTTCCACCCCCATGCCATTGGTCAAAGCAAGTTGTATGGCTAAGTCCAAAGTCATGAGAAAAACAGACAAACAAACGTGTTCTGCCACAACAAGGTTGCTTTATGGGTATAGAGGAGGGAAGGGAGGTGCTGGGTCCAACTGCCCAATCTATGACAGGGAGACAGCTTAGCAGAATAAGAAGAACGCCATCTTCAGAGCCTATAAACCTAGATTTGAATGCCAGTTTTGTTCATTATCATCAGTTGTAAAATGGAGACGGCATCCATCTAATTTGGTTCTTATAAAGATTCATGAGATAATGAATATAATGGATTTGGCATATATAATAGCTCAATAAAAAGCAGTTCAGTGCCTATTAATATACAATTTGGGGAAATAATAATGTAGTGATACTCAGCCAGCTGCCTATAATAATTTAGTGAATAATAAATCCTGTCCATTTAGCTAAGTACTCCAAATTATTTGTCTTAGTCAATTTAATAAATATTCTTTCACAATTCAGGTTTTTGAAAGATATAATTGTGTTGCATCAGTATATCAATACTATACTCTTTCAGGAAGTTCATTTCCTTTTTTAAATCATAGTTAATAAACCCTCTTTCTTTTTTTGTGTGAGTTATCATAAAGCAACAGCGCTATAATTTTTAGATTGATGTCACTTACTCTGAAGATGTTTAGAAATATAAATTATCTGCATGAGATAAGGGGTTGCTTATTATTTTCCCTAATTCGCTCTTCAGGCTTGCTTTTGGCAAGGAACACAATTAAATTAAGGTGTGACAGGGCTTCCCTGGTGGCGCAGTGGTTGGGAGTCCGCCTGCCGATGCAGGGGACGCGGGTTCGTGCCCCGGTCCGGGAGGATCCCACATGCCGCGGAGCGGCTGGGCCCGTGAGCCATGGCCGCTGAGCCTGCGCGTCCGGAGCCTGTGCTCCGCGACGGGAGAGGCCACGGCAGTGAGAGGCCCGCATACCGAAAAAAAAAAAAATAATAATAATAATAATAATTAAGGTGTGACAAAGACTCTCTCCTTTACCAAACTTTAGTCAGGCTCCTCTGCACCCACTTTTTCACTAAGCTTGGCCTTCATCCTTCTTGGGACAGCATAACCCAGCTTTAGCATGAATCCTGCTAAGTCAGTAAAGAGAGAACCCCTCATCCTTGGTGTCTAATCATCCTCCATATCTGATCACCCTACTCTGCCTTCAGTGAGCATCCTATTAGGTCAGTTTAGGAAGAATTCTTTCTACCCCTGATGTCTCCTATTTGTCATTTTCCATCCACTGACCCCTACCCCCATCCCAATCTGCTCCTTAGCTATAAATCCCCACTTGTTCCTGTTGCATTCAGAGTTGAGCTCAGTTCTATAATGAGGTTACTTTTCCCCCATTACAGTAGTTCCTGAACAAGATCTGTTTTTACCCCTTTAACTACTATTTAGGCTATGGTTTGCTTTAAGAAGAGGGTATTTAATGTAGCAAGTAGTAACCTCAGGAAAAAAAAAAAAACTGGGATAACAAATCTGAAAGGGCTTCTATTTGATGCTTCAAAAAGAAGTCAAGAACTATGAACCAGTATCCATAATGCAGACAATTTTGTAAGATTCTGTAAACTTGAAACTACTCTAAATTTGTAGATGCTGCTAGTGGTTTATTCCTTGATTGTTTCTCAGTTGGGATTGATTATAAATTACAACTATTGAAACAACATGAGTTCTTATGTATTTCTTTGGGGGTCTCAAAGAGAGGAAACTGAATACATAGGTTGTTACTCTACAGCCAGTCTTTAAGGGAGGAGAGCAGAGAAACAAAAATACGTAGAGGCAGGTATAAAGAAGAATCCAGTATAAAGCTGAACCCTAGGACCTGTGCAAGGGAAAGTCTTCTCCAACAGGGAATGAAGGAGACCTGGCTTGGGGCTCAAAGGTAAGTTGGGTGCATAAGCACATATAATTCCTGAAGAGATGTTATTATTGCCATGTATATCAATATTCATACTTCTATTACAAGTTTTGGCCAATGACTCAATTCCACATATATTAATTTTTCTGATCCTCCTAACCTCATAGAACAGTAATTATTTCTACCATTTATAGATTAAATTACTGAGCCTATTTAGATTCACTGGTTTGCTTTTTGCATCTGTGATATTTACAGTAGTGATGTATATTTGGTCATAGTTGCAATTCCTGGCACAGAACTCCTAAAGCCTTTGGAATTTCCTGTGGTGAGAGTGATAAAGGTGTGTTTTGTTATCTTAATGAGGTGCCTTTTGAAATTATCTAAGAATGGAGTCTGGTTGCCTGTGGAGCCAACTTTGTGATTAGAGGATTAGAACTCTCATTCCCACTCCCTGCCCTCTGAGAGCTGGAGCGGGGAGAGGAATGGAGGTTGAATCAACTGCCATTGGCCAAGGATTTAATCAATCAAGGTTGTGTAACAAAGAAACCATAAAAACCCAGAAGGATGGGTTCAGAGAGTTTCCAGGTTGGTGAACTAGAACGCTTCTGCATGCCACCATGGCAGGCCCCAGGTTCCATGAGAACAGATGCTCCTTTGTTTGGGACTTCACCCTATGGTATCTCTTCATCTGGCTGTTGATTCTATATCCTTTGATATCCTTTGAAATAAATTGGTAATATAATAAGTAAACTGGATTCCTGTGCTCTTCAAGCTGCTCTAGCAAATTAATTGAACCCAAGGAAGGGGTCATGGAATCCTCTGATCTATAACCAGTTGAAAAAAATCACAGGTAACAACCTGGACTTTCATCTGAAGGAGACGCCAGTCTTATGGGACTGAGCCCTTACCTTGTAGAATATGATGCTGTCCCCAGGTAGAAAGGGTCAGAATTTGGTTGAATTGTAGGATCCTCAGCTGGTATCAGAGATTTACTTGGTGGTGTGGAGTCAGAATCGTGAGCATCACGCTGGGCAAGTTGCTGAACAATGCTAAGTATCTCCTCTCTCATGATCCTTTGCACTCTCTTTCTGCAGAAAGAAATAAGAGAAGGTCACTAGGATCCAGGATGAGTTGACTAAGAAAAAGTCAGGACAAACTAACCTTTTCTGCCTTTTTAATAGAGTTGTTAAGCATAAAACAGAGAATACCGTTTCTTAATTTCAAGCTGAAATATATTCTAATTAGCCTAGAGGAGTTGATTTTATCCATTTTGTTTAAGCGTGCTGTACTCCTGAATAGGGGCCAGGAGGAAACAATTAAACTGGGCTCAGAGCCCTTTATCCAGAACGACTCAGAGGAGCACTACCGATAACTGGAGTTTCTAAATAAGAGGAACCATTGTAAAGCAATTATACTCCAATAAAGATGTAAAATAAATAAATAAATAAGAGGATTTTTTTTTTTACTATTACTGACCTAACTCAGCAATAAAAAGGAATGAATTATTGATACACATAGCATCTTAAATTGATCTCAAAGCCAACCTAAAAAAGTTATGTACTGTATGGTTTCATTTATACAACTTTTTGAAATGACAACCTTATAGAAATTAATTGATTAGTGATTTTCAGGAGTTAAAAAGGAAGTGGGGATAGTAGGGAAATAAATGTGACTACAAAAAAGTAGCACAGGATGGAAATATCCTGTATCTTGACGTGAGGGTAATCACACAAATCTACACATGTGGTAAAAAACATGAGTAATCATAGGAACAAACATATACTTAAATAAATGCTTGTAAAATGGTGATATCTGAATACATCAATGGATGCCAATTTCCTTGCTGTGATATTTAACTATACTTAGTTACTATTGTGTGAGCTGGATAACAGGTACAGAGACCTTTCTGTATTATTTCTGACAGCTATATGAGAATCCACAATTATATCAAAATAAAATGTTAAAAAAAATCACTGCCCAGAAGAAAGAAATAGTTGATGTACTTTAAGGTTCTGCTCTTGGGCCTCCTTTCAGTGAACATTTATAGCTAAATTGATTGAATATTTAGGAACAAAACTCATCCAGTTTTGCATACAAAGCTAACTGAGTTAGCATTCAAGATTCACTATTATTACGCAGAACAGAAAAAAGTACCTGAACATGCTAAGATAGGTTCTACTTATTGAGGTCTTTATAGGGCCAGGCAGTAGTTCTGCACAAGTAAGCACCATCTCTATTGCTATTTCCCGAAATCCTGTAAGGCAGTTACTAGTTTTATTCCCTTTACATAAATTAGGAAACTGGTTTCTTAAAAAGTAAGTATTTTCCCCAAAAATAAAAATACAAAGAGGCACAGTTAACCCTCATCTCAGGTTTAGTTCTACCTAATTCCACAGGTTCCTTCTATTTAACTATGTGGCATTTATTTTAAAATTAATTAATTCAGCAAAGACAGGATGAAAGAGAACTGGCCAAAAAAGAGGTTCACAAAACACACATGTGCACACACATACACATACATTTACTAATTGGAAATGCCTGCTGTTCAAAAATTTGGATACGAGCTAAATATACAAAAATGATATGAGGTGTCAGCAAGAGAAGTTGCAAATTTATGTCAGAATGAATATTTGTTTCTGCACATATTCTGCTTTAATAAAGATACTCCTATTCTATACTCATTAAATCTCATTTGAGGTTTAAATCTAGGCACCATATTTAAGATGATATTTATAAGTAATAGTATAAAAGAAAGAATATGCTGAGGATGATCTGCTTGAAGGCAGGGTCTCATTCCATTTTTGAAACCCCAACCGCTAGCACAGTACCTGACACACGCATGAGGTTTGATAAAAAAAATGTTGTTGGAGAAATGGGAATGCTTCATGTAGACCAGGATTTCAAAGTCTTTTTCTTTTTTCTGTAAAGGGGCAAATAGTAAATATTTTAGACATTCAAGCCATAGTGTCTCTGTTGCAACTACTTGACTTTGCCATGGTAACACGAAAGCAGCAAGAGCCAATGTGTAAACAAATGGGTATTTCTGTGGTTTTATAAAACTTTATTTACAAAAGTAGGCAGCCAGCCAGATTTGGCCCTGGGCAGTAGCTTGTCCATCCCTAGTGTAAAACAAACAGACTAATTGAAAATGTGATTTTTTTTTTCCCTTAAAATCTTTTACTGCCACTTTTCTGACTAGAATTGTGACTGTTTTGCTTACAAATAAGAAGACAATTAAATTAGTAAAAGTTACAGAAGGGGAGATATTTTTATCTGTTTGACCAACACGAAAGAAATTTCTAATAATTAGATTACCTACTAATGGTATGAGCTGCCTCAGGACACAAAGACTTTCTCATCACTTGGTAAATTCAAGCAATGCTGAATGAGTGTCCATCTACAAATGTAATATTGTACACATGGCTAGATAATGTGCATATGAATCAACTAGGGTTGATCACCTTGCTGAAATGCATAGTCTGCTACTTGGGTCCTGATTTGGGCCTAAATACTGTATTTCTAACAAGGTCCCAGGTGATGCCAATGTTGCTGGTTCAAGAGTCATACTCTGAACACCAAGGATCAAGTAATATGAAACACATTCTTAGTTTCTGAGGTTTTTAAATACATTTCCAAATTTGAAAATCTCTTTGCAATTTTAGGTAAAAATCACTTGGAGTTAAGGCTTAAAAAAAAACACTTAAGATTTTTTTTTTTTTAATTTTAGGAAATCATTTATTTGAAAGTTTACCTCTAAATGTAATCTGATTTAAAATAACCTTTATTTCTCCAAGGATTGCCAAAATGCATCCTCATTTAATATTTTAACATAATAAAGTGAAGTGAGTTTAGATGGGATAAATATTTTATGCATTTAGTTAATATTTTATAAGAACCACAAGATAGTTCCACTTTTATCCAGCATGCCATACAAATAGTTTTATAATAACACAAATAACAGAGAATGCCAAATATGAACTGGGCTCTTTCCTCCATAATCTTCTTGTGTTTATCTTAGTCCTGCATTTTTCAAATGTAGCAATCGTGACCCAGAAAAGTTGACATGGTCCTTAAGTAGCAGAACCAAGATTTCTTTCAGAGTCTGACACTCCTGTAAACACTTTTCTCACTAAATCTTATGGCTAATATTAATAATAAAATTGCAGGAATAGCAGAGAAATCAAAGCTCTGTATGCGACCTAAAAATCTGAGGGTTTAAATATAATAAACTGGTACACCTATACATACATGCCAGGTACATCAAGTCCAATACAAATGCAGAAAACTGCCCTTTCCAACTGCAACGGGAAACCTCTCATAAACTTTTCATGAAGTTTCTGATTAAGAGGCACCAGAGGAAAAGAGAGAAGGGAAGAGGAAAGAAAGAGGAAGGTCCCAGAGAGCAGAGAGCCTGAGCTCCAGGTTACTGGAAATGGTGAGCAGAGCCAGGCCCACGGGCTTCCCAGCTGGTGCTGCCTGCTTGGTGAAGCCATGAGGGCAGCAGCCCCTGGCAGCAATCTCCTCCAGGCCTCCAGGCCACCATAAAACAGCAGCTCCTTTTTCCACAAGAAGAAAAGGCCAGTGTCTGTGGCACAAGCACTTTACCACATGCTCCTTTTGGTAGAGAAAGCAAGGCAGAGGGAAAAAAAAAAAAGCCAGAGTCATAGATTTTTCCTTACCTTCTTCTAAAGCTAACACTTCCCCCAGTCTGAATAAGCCTAGAAAAATTACATGTTTGAAATGATCTATTTCTTTATTTAAAAAAAAAAAATTTAATTGTTTGGCCCGCAAACTTATCTCAGTAGATAATAATAATAGCTGAATAGCATTGGAAATGTTTTTCATGAGAAATCATCTAGCAGATGCTAAAAGGAACCAAGATGAATAGAGGGAGTGACTGACTAGAGCAAACACATATATAAAAAAATACTACTCTTGTGATTATTTACTTGACTGTGTGCCTGTGAGTTTTTCTTACAAGTTCAGCTGGGTGGGTATCAGTTTATTTGAGGATTACGTGCTTATTCCTAGCATTTGATATGTTCCTTATTGGGGCCTGTAGCCAAAGTCAAACATATTCCATAAGATAAGGAGTAGACAGTCTTTTGGAAGTCAAAACAGGACTTCAGGGGACCATACCTACTATTCTCAGCTACAGTCTATCTACCTGTGGAAAAAGACAGAACAAAAGGCTCTTTGATCAAGAATGATTCAGGGACAGAAATTTCTGGAGGTGTGATGAGTAGATGAAAATGTAATCCTCTCAAAACCCTATATACTGTTGTTCAAGATAAAATTAACATTTAAGTCTTACGGAAAACAATTTAGTTTTTCTTCAATGATTCAACAGGGTTACAAAACCATCTTTGTACCCTTATGAAGCTGGATTATCATTGAACATACTACAGAAAAATCTGGTTTGGGTGTTGAACATCCGGATACATGGATGTTTACCTCTTAATTTGGGGGCCATTTCAAGGACAACATTGTGTGTGTGTGTGCGTGTATATATGTATGTGTATGTGTGCATATATATTCACACACAAGCAAATATATGGTCATTCATATTTTAAAATCCAAATATTATCAAGTTAAAACAGGGAAGTTTTTCACAGACATTATGAAATTTTTAACACATTTACAAACTTCCCTGTGTACACTTCACTACAGATTTATCTAAATGTGACTTGAAGCATTTCTAATGGATCAAGTAAAATAGCTGGGCAAATAGCAGATTTTACTGCTAGCAGCCTCTTGAGGAAGTGTCTCTGTGATCCGAACAAGGGTTCAGCATTGCAAGCAGTACTCAGAAAACCACTTCTCAGGGTAGCCTCCTGCTGGTGGAGTAGCTACTTCACAACATATAATCCCTTTTCTCTCCCTTGGCTAATGAAGCAGGTGAGTAGCACAAAGTGGTAGCTCTCTAAAACTCACCCTGAGGACCTAGGAGACAGCACCAGAGGCTCTTGCCTGTGACTGGACTGATCTTAAGCACTAGTCATGTCATCAAGTGAATCTGCTTGGGTGTACTTGGTTTCAAGGAGCATCAAGAAACTCCTCCTTGATATTACATGATTAGGTTGAACCAAATAAGATAACTGATATTTGATCATTGTTGCCCTAAAAATGACCATTAAATGTAGCTTAACCTAATATATCTGTATGTTTTAAACCTTGTAAATCTTGCCTGAAATTCAATCCATTCAAGATTAATTGAATAACACTTGCTCCTTTTGATAATACAAATACAAGCTTGCCCATATCTTTTCTCATTCAGGGTGAATACATTTAATCAAAATCTTTTTCCTTCCTGCAACTGGGTTCCATTTTACAGAGGGAGTAGAGTTCTCCTGTGCTTTGTATTTCTAAAGAATGAACACTTGAAGAGTAGAAACTTCTACATGAGATAATATTAGGGAAGTTTAAGTAGACAAAACAGCAGATTTAGTATAGAAATCTCCAAGTTAGAGGACAGAGTGTGTGAGGAAGTGTTATAACGTCATCACAGGGGAAGTAGGATGCCATTAAACACACCAGAACTTCTTCCCACACTTCCCTCGAGGCTGTAGAGTACTGCAGATGAACACAGTCTCTGGCACCAGACTGCCTGGGCAGAAGAATTAGCTTGAGTGAGCACCCCAGTTTCTGTGTCTCAATTGCCTTCTCTGTTATATGGGGTCATTTTGAGGGCGAGTTATTATATGTAAATTATGTATAAGTTATCATCATTTTCCTCATCTCCAAGCAACAATTCAAAGGAAGTGCCTGCTACCCAAGCTGCCATAATCTCACAGTGTAATATGCAGGTCCTTTCAAGAGTAGGAATAAATGCCAGGAAACTGAAGATGAGCCATCTTTGGAGAAACTGCCTTTATTCCACCAGAGAAGTATGTTGCTGTCATCTCAGGGCCACTAGGCTGACTTGAGGAGCAAGATGATTTGAAAATCACTAGCTAAGATTCTTTGTCAGGTGGACAGAGAGATTTCTTGGAAACCCATGCCCAGTTATGACTTCCAAGAATGACAAGAGATGAGAATTTTTTTTCTAGTACTTTTTGAATAGAAATTTCTTTTGTATCTATTGAGCAAGTCATAGTGTTTTCTAGTACTGTATTACCCTCAAGGGATATCTGTTGTGGTTCCAAACCTACTTTGTAATATAGAATTTAAAAAATTTACCATTTAGCTATTACCCATGCAAACAAATAGGAGACCAAATCACTCTTCACTAGTACCTCAATTACTCAATGAACATAAACATATTTATCAAGCAAATCAAAACAAACACACAGACAAACACAATATTTCCGTTTTCTGAGTTTTTGTTTTGTCTACATTCTGTTCTGACAGTCTATCAGTCCCTTCTTTGGGCATTCTGGCTAAAGCTGTCTGCTTTGGAGAGCTGAGTCAGCTTTCCAAATACTAAAGCTTAGTATACCACCTAGTAAAGAGTTTGGTCCTAGAGTCACATTATGTGTTTAGAAATTGTTATACGTTACCACCTATCCTTGGACCATTAAAGGGACCCATATTATTCCACAGCTCTTATTAGAGCAGCAGTATTAGTCACTCCTTTTTCAGGTTTCAGTTCACTCAACATTGTAAGTTCACTGAAACATCTAAGAAAATCTAGTACTCTAATTCAAAACTGTCAATGTTTATGTGTTATGAGTGAAATATAAACCCCAGTGTTATTTCAGTGGATTCTATTTAAAGAGAACAGACTTTTGGGAGAAGCAGATCTTTTAGAACTGACTGCTATGAATCCTCTGTACAAGAACAGATTAGATTGCAGGGAGAGTTTCATCTCATGTGGGGCAAAACAAACCAAGTTCTAGGCCAGAGGAAAACAAAACTAGACCTTAATCTTTGCTTGATGAATATATTTTTTTTCTAATGAACACTTGGAACAAATCCATCTCTGAGATGGATAGAGACTTCCCAAATAAACCAACTAAGTCAATCATTAAGAGAAAAAATGATGGCATTATTATTTAATAGTCAAAATAACTCTTTAACAGTCTAATATTTCTATGTGTTAAAGCACTGTTGTTTGTGTTTTTATGAGCTTGGTTTCTAAGCTTTTTGAAAGTACACATTCTAGGGTTTGTAAACAGTCACATTTTCAGAAAGTGTAATCTTTTTTACTTTTTTGCTGTGTATCCAAACACATAAGGTTATTATTTATTTCTGTGCTAAGGACACCTTAATGTGTAACCAAGGGACTCTTAAAAAGTGTAACGAATGAAAAAAAACCCTGGATTTGTTTTAATAAATTGATTTTAACCCAACCTATTTTTCCTTGAGTCTTTGGCATGACAACATTCCTTTAGAATTACTTAGCCCAGCTGTGTGATGGGTGAAGCAAAGGGCAGAGTTACCTAATAGGAAAATTCCATTGTACATACACTAAGGTGTTAGCTCTCTCAAAATTCCTATTTCAGGAAAATAAAGCAAACAAAAAGAACTTGTCCAAAAGAAGAAAACTTGTCTTATACTTATGTCACAAAGCTGCTTTCAAGAGGCCTAAATAGGAGGTATTGGGGTGTGCTAGAAAGAGTTCTAGACGAAGCTTAGGAGCCTTGGGTTCTAATCTTGATGGTTCAACTTTGGCCAAGTCATTTGACCTTAATGGACCCCAGATTCCCATCTATAAAATGAGGAGTGTAATATTTGTCTTTCCCACTTCACAGAGTTATGGTGAAGATAACATGAAAAACAAACAAACAAACAAACAAACAAACAAACAAAAAAAACAATTGTGAAGTTTCCCCAGAGAGATATATAAAATAGTACAGACATTAATACTGATTCTCGGGCTTCCCTGGTGGCGCAGTGGTTAAGAGTCCGCCTGCCGATGCAGGGGACACGGGTTCGTGCCCTGGTCCGGGAAGATCCCACATGCCATGGAGCGGCTGGGCCTGTGAGCCATGGCCGCTGAGCCTGTGTATCTGGAGCCTGTGCTCCGCAACTGGAGAGGCCACAACAGTGAGAGGCCTGTGTACCACAAAAAAAAAAAAAAAAAATTACTGATTCTCCTTGACCCTTACATAGAACAAAAATTCTTCAGACTCCATCTTATTATCCTTAAAAGGGAGAGGTCCTTTCTTTGAAGGTTAGAAACTCTCCAAGTTAATGATTCATTCTTAGGTATTATACATAAGATGTAACCCAAGATCTGAGATAATGGAAAAACCAAAACACCAGTTACATTTGATCAAACTTTCAGAGGAAATTTCTCCTGCCCTTCCTCTCTGATTTTCAAGCCTACTCATCCTGCTTACTCTTTGGACAAATATACGCACTTGAATGTTTTATGGCACATAGCTTTAGCCCTACACTCACGCACACATCAGCCTCCACCCCCATTTCTTCTCTCAGAAATCCGAGATTTACCATTCTCTCCACTACTTTATTTTTTTTCCTCTTTCACAATTTCTCTAAGTTCTACTATCCATCCTAATTCTTGTTAGGATGCTATAGGAAATAATTTGATGCCATATGGCTAATCTATTTAAATAATTGCTTCTGGGTTTTTTTTGTTCACATCCCAAGAAAGAAAAGACCCATGAAATCTGCCTCCATAAAAATCTGCCTCCATGAATTGGTATATGAGTTATGTAGATGATCACAATTTTAAAATTGGGGGAAAATATACTTTATCAGTGGGAATGTGTCTAATTGTCTAAATATTGTAATTTAATTAGACATATTACAGTTGAACAGGATTTGGTTAATTTACCTGAGACATCCTGACCTGATGTTTGCACAAACTGTCAGAAAGAATTAAATCAAGCAACTTCCTTCTGTCTCAGAGGGTGATCTGGGACCTGGTTAGCATTCAAAGGTCAACATGAAGGAACTTACAGAGAATGGTATGATCTTAAACGGGTGGAGTGGTACCCTGTGCTCGTCTGTGGTTGGTCTCCATGCCACATGGCAAAATTTCAACATATCTTAAAATATGCAAAAACATTTCTTTTTTCTAAATTTAGAAATTCTATAGTGGTATCAACATTAAATATGATATCATTGTCCTTCTAAAAGTATATTGCAAATTTTTTCAATCACTTCTGAAGTAAGCACTTCAGAAAAAGTCCTGAAAAATTATTTATATTTTGCCATACACACAAACACACACACATACCCATTCACAGTCACACACCTTTCAGGTGGTTTTAATAAGAACATTTCATAAAATATATTTGAATAAAACTAGGATATTTGGATACTGACTACACAAATGAAATTCATACTGACATGGGAAAATTTTTTCTAAGTAAGTACTTTCTCAACCCATTCCGTTTAATGCTTATGATGCATAGAAGCTTTTACTTTCTATTAAAATGTTTTTATGTGTAATACATTTTCCTTATAATACTGTAAAATCCTTATTGTCCTGACTACTGTACCACTTATGAAATGTCATGCTGGGCCAGCTGCAAAAACTCTCTGTGCTTCCACTTTGGCTGCTGTCTATTTTTTTCTTTGCTGTTATCTGGAGCATGGGTATAATAAGAGTATCTACCTCATAGGGTAGCTGTAAGGATGTCTTGAGACTGCATATTAACCACTTAGAAAATTTCCAAGCACAAAATCAGTTCTCAGTAAAAGTTAGCTGATATTATTGACAATTTTATTTCCCATTGGACCTAGCAAACTATCCATAAATGGTTCCTAAATAACTTAATGAGTTATCAAATCTGTGCTATGACTTGTGTAAATAAACTACTTCTAAGAAAGTTTCTCGAAAAATGTATTGCCTCAGATTAGCAGATGGAAACTATTATATACAGAATGGATAAACAACAAGGTCCTACTGTATAGTACAGGGAACCATATTCAATATCCTCTGATAAGCCATAATGGAAAAGAATATGAAAAAGAATATGTATATATATGCATAACTGAGTCACTTTGCTGTACAACAGAAATTAACACAGCATTGTAAATCAACTATACTTCAATAAAATAAATTTTTAAATGCGTTGCCTCACAAATATGAAGACACATAAATAGATGATAGATAGATAGATAGATAGACATGTTTATGTGTGTTTATATGTGTGTGTGTGTCTCAGTGGCCACAAAAAGGCTCTGGATTCGGCCACCAATAAAAATATAATAAAAAAAAGGCAGAAAGAGACATCTGATCTTATGATACAGCCAATCTCTTATAACACTATTTTTATAGGATTTCTTATATTATTCGAATTGTCCTTTTATGTTTTCAAGCATTCTACTGTTCCCCTTTGGGGAGGAATAGGTGAGTATACCAGATATTGTCTGTCATTGGGCATTAAGTCCCACTCTAGCAACCCTGTACTCTTCTCAGTATCACAAGGGTTAGAAGCTTGCAAACTGTATTCCCAAGACTCTTTTGCAAAATGGAAGTCAGCTGGATTTGGCCTGTAGAAATACCAGTAATAGATTAGAAGCAGGAAGAAGGGAGACATGATTATGTTTCTAACATTAGCAGGTGCAATAGTTGGGACTGTGGGTACCAGGACCATCAGCAGTTTCTGCCGTGGCAGCAGGGTGGCTCCTCTTTGGCACGAATGGCAGTGCCACCAGCATCTTTTGTTAGCTCAGTGCCCATGGCAGGTGGATGACCTCTATCCTCCCTAAACTGAGTAAAACACCTTCTGCCCTTTGCTCCTCCAGACTTTCTAACACCTTTCTAACCAATTCCCTACACAATATGTCTTTCTCTCTGAAATCTTCAGAATGGTATCAATTAATCTAATGAAGCAGCAATTTCCTAATTATACAGCCATTTTTAGGAAAAGAGTAGAACTTTGCTTATAGCTGTATTCCTTCGGTGGGAGGGGGGAGTATTATAAAATCTTCTATAAAGCCTTTGGGGTATGAATGGAATTTTAAGCCTTAGTGGAAAACTAATCAATTTAAGTTTTAAAAGGAAAACCTCTCATTTTCCTGTAAAATATATTTTATTTGGTATTAACGTAAACAAATTAAATGATAACTGTTACTTTAATCAACTGAATATGGTACAATGTGCTCCACATTTAAGTGTTTCCTTTAACAAAAGTTTCTTTATTTAGTTTAAATGTCATCATTTTTCCTCTCCCTGGCCTTCTCCAAAAGTATGTAACCACTTCTCCCCGCCTCCATAGCCCCATTCCACTTATTTTTTTCTCTATTTTTTTGCCCATCATTGGTCTTTTTCTCTTCTCTAATTTGCACACTCTTTTTTTTTTTGCGGTACGCGGGCCTCTCACTGCTGTGGCCTCTCCCCCGCGTGGAGCACAGGCTCCAGACGCGCCTGCTCAGCGGCCATGGCTCACGGGGCCAGCCGCTCCGTGGCATGTGGGATCCTCCCCGACTGGGGCACGAACCCGAGTCCCCTGCGTCGGCAGGCAGACTCTCAACCACTGCGCCACTAGGGAAGCCCCCTGCACACTCTTTTAATCAACATATTCCATTCACTCCTAACCTGAAAGTGTGCTTCATGAACTCAATTCCAATCAAAATTCCAATGCTTTTCTCTTCTCCAGTGACTGCTGTAATGCAGGAAAGAGAAAGCTATGCTCCTCACCTTGCAGTTCCATATTTTATTTCCTGTTATTTCTCAATCCTTCTACAATGTTTCCAAAACAACAGGCTGCAGATTTCCTGCCTGAACCTACTACTGGATCAGAATCACTGAGGGTGGAGCCTCAAAATCTGCATTAACAAACCCTCTGGGTGATTCTTATGAATGGCTACATTTTGACAAACTTTAACTGTAGATTCTGCTCCAACTGTCTGAATAACTTTGCATCTTACCAATCACTACTCATCCAATCCTGTGACAGATTCTCACATTTCATCCCTTGTCTCATCCAAAGCATTTCATTCCAGCTCCCGACTCCCCGACTAGATTTGTGACAATGCCCTTTTACCTCCTTCCTCTCAAATGCCTTTGGTCACAAACTGCTTAGAATTCTGTCCTTTATTTTCCCATTTATAAATCCACACATTTTCTTAATAAAATCTTATTATTTCAAATACCATCCCATATAGATGATTCTATAGTGTGTGTGTGTGTGTGAGTGTGTGTAGTTGTGTATGTAGTTCTAACTTCAGATTTCACTTTTCCAGCTTCCTGATAGATCTTTTGGATGGCTCCCAAGGTAGTCATTCAGTTGATAGTAGAAGAATATAGAACCAAGTATCAAGCATGATGCTAACCTCTGGAATCTCAATCCAAGAGGTCCTCAAGCAAACTTATCTTTTTCCCGTTCCTCCACCAGAAAGTCATGCTTCTTTTACTACACTTACCTTTTTCAATTCAAATTTTCCTACTCTTGACTTAACCTTTCTGAATTCATAGAACTACTATCTTCCTAGCTGCTTAGTTTTCAATTGAAAACTCAGAATCATTCAGTGGTGTGCTGGTACATGTTTAACAGCCAGTTTCCCATAAATATAGGGATTATATTTGTATGATTATTCACACCATGGCTAATTCAAGTAACTCTTTGATATCACTAAACAGGAAGTTGGTGACAGATGTGCAAAATCTGCTCTTGGGAGCCAATAAATACTGTCCATAGGATATCACTAAAATCACCTCCTTTTCTTCCATGTTTATATCCCATACTCTCTCATTCACCAAACTCCTAAAATTCTCCCTTTGGATTATGGCTGGAACTACTACCTCCTTTCTATTCTCACCATCATGGCTTTCCTATAGGCCTCACGGAATCTTTACCAGATTACACAGAGTACTTAACCACTCTACCCACTGCTGCCACACTTGGCTCCTATCTGCCCTTTACATGTTTATGTTCTTCAAGAACAGATGTGGTCACATCATTCCATGTTTCAAAATATTTAATCACTTCCATTAGCAAAAGAACCAAATATGCCTGGGGCAGCTCTGAAAATGAAAATATTGGATATATTAATGACATCAAACAACAACTGGACCCAGAAACGAAAAGATGTTTTAGATTTTTTTTAATTTGAACTTTTAATGTCTTGCAATGCTTTCTTTTCACATTTAGAAATATTTTACATTGGCAAGAAATGTTGGTTCTTTGTATCTTTCCAGAGTCTCATATCTATCTCTCACATGTTATTCCTACTGTTACTAACAGAGACTGGTCCAAAACCATCACACTTCCTTCTAACTTGCCTTTATCATCCTCTTCCCTCTAATTTAGCCTCCATGCTATGTCCAGAGATGCTATAGATAATAGCCTCCAGTCCTTCTCTGCATTGAGAACTAGTACTTTTGTCATTGCAAGCCACACTACACAGTAGGTCTTTTTTTTTTACCCATTTCATAGATAAAAAGAATGAGGCTTAGGGAAGTAATTTGTGCCAGGTCACAAAAGTAGTAAGTGGAAAACCATCTCCATTTCCTCCTCATCAAAATCATCTTCAGTAATAACCTCCACTATGTAAGGTATCTAAAAGTCTCCAAACTACTTTTTAACTTGAGTGCTCACTATTCCTCTTCACATACTTCACATACTCATGTAAATAGCTCACTAGTCTGTATGCAGCTGCCAAGATGCCTTTATTTATGTAAGAAGTCATCAGCTCTGATGCCCTTTCCATGTTTACCTAGAGGAACTCTTTCATTTTTAAATGAACACAGAACTAACTGCCTCTTTATGAAGTGTCTTGATTCCTTAAGAAAGAACTTCTCACTCTTTTTTCTAAATTTCCATCAACCTCTCCCATGATGCCTCACATAATTTTACTTTGTATTTTAAATATGTATATAATGTATCTCAACATCAAAGTTGTTGATTCCCAGAGTAGATTCTCCTGTAGATATTACTTTTCTATACTGCATTAAAAATGATCACAAATGTAGTAGCTTAAAACAATTCCTATTTAACATCTTATACTTTCCATGATTCAGGATGGCGTATTTGGGTCCACTGCTCAGGGTCTTACAGGCTGCAATCAAGGTATCAGCTGGAGTTGGGTCTTATCCAAGGCTCTGGGTATTCTTTAATGCTCACCTGGTCATTGACAGAATTTATTTCTTGTGATTACAGGACTGAAAGCCCTTAGCTCCTAGAGTTTCCTGCCATTCCTTAACATGTAGCCCTATTCTCAATAACTGTTTGCCTCTTCAAGGATAGCTGAAGAGAGGAAGTCTCTGACTTCTTTTGTTTCTAATAGCCATGTCCTTTTCTAACAAACTCAACTGATTATGACTGGCACACTCATAATACAGTAATCACCCTTTTGACCAACATACAGTCAACTGATTAGGAATCTTCATTATATCTGCAAAATCTCTTCACCTTTGTCATTCAATGTAACATAATCATAGGAATTATAACTCATAATATTCTAATGGTTAGAAACAAGTTACAGGTCCTGCCCACATTCAATAAGAGGAGATTACACAAAGATGTGGGCCATTGAGGGTCATTTTAGGATTATACCTACTGCAAAAGTAGATCTACCACAAATCTACCAACCTGATCTCTTACTAATAAGATAATTTTTGAATTTTTGTGCAATAATTATGAAATTTATAAGGCGACAGTATAATATTTCTCCTTTGCAAAAAGTTAAAACACTTATATGTGACAAATAAAAGCATTTAATAGTTGAACATATAAAAAGAAAAAAGTAAACAAAAATCTTTTTGAGCTTAGACAATTCTATCATTCAAGTACTATTTTTCAAAAATAAATGAATGAAAGGAGAATTATAGCAAAACTAAAATGATTTTAAAGCAAAGCTAATGCCTAAGAAAGACTGTGCTGAATATGATATGAGATCACTCTTTTTCATTTTCCATCTTACATTGTACAGATGGGAGCAGTAAAACTAACCCTACCCTGCCCTCTTCCTGTGTAAGAGAAGCTAACATCTCCAAAGACTATTATTTCTAGTCATTAAGTGCTTTTATTTTATCTTTCTATGTGGTTATCATTCAAAAAAGACTTCTAATTTTACTCCATAAGGAAAAGCACTTGACTTCTGAAAAGGTGACATTTTTGCAAATGGTAAAGTTAGTCACAAGCATAGTGAGCCAAAGGAAAAATCAAGAAAAAACATAGGTGCATCTACAGGTAAAAAGATGAAATTCAAAACATTGCAAAATATTTGACATGTATGCTGCTTCTGCTCACATTCTTTAAGAGACCCAAACCAGTCCACTTAATAATTTTGGTTATAATTCCAACTGATTATTTATAAGTTTGTGTAAGTTATGGCTGTAGAATATAGATCCTTTCAATCTTCTAATGCTATGAAATTCTGTCCTGGCATCTCATTCTTAATCAGACTTAAAGCTTTAGGTTGCTGAAAGTGACAAGAACTGGCTTTACCACTGTCAGATGGCATCTAAGTTAGATGAAGCACAGCAGATTTATAAAAATTAAAACAGGGCTTCCTTGGTGGCGCAGTGGTTGAGAGTCCGCCTGCCGATGCAGGGGACGCGGGTTCGTGCCCTGGTCCGGGAGGATGCCGCATGCTGCGGCGTGGCTGGGCCCGTGAGCCATGGACGCTGAGCCTGTGCGTCCGGAGCCTGTTGCTCCGCAACGGGAGAGGCCACAATGGTGAGAGGCCCTCGTACAGAAAAAAAAAAAAAAAAAACATTAAAACAGAATCCTATATTTTTGAGTGACAGAATCTATATCTAAAGAAGCACTATAGACCAATATAGACAAAATTGTAAGAAAGAATAATGTATAAAAAAGGTTTTCACTATACCTCTCTGTTATGAGAAATTTAAAGGCACTGCTATCAGGTAAAAAGCTGAAAGTCCAAAAACAGTACTATATACAACTTATAGAAGACATAAGAAGATCTGGGCTGTAAATCTAACTGGATTTATTTATGAGACTTTCAGATCAATCTGATCAGTGGAGTGAGTTGAATTGTGGGCAGATTGCTTGAATATCCATCTTCAGAAACCTGAGGTATCAAGACGCTTAAGACATGAGTGACTTCTGACAATAACCTGTGCTGGCAATTATTGGACCTCAAGCAGTCAAAGAAAATGTCAATTAACAATGTGCCATGTACTTGCAAATGTTTATGAAATGTTTTCTCATCATCACTGAAATAAGAAGCTAAATTACATGAAGTTCTACCATTTTATTTAATCCAAAATAACTCCAGTCAGTTCCTTTTATGAAGATAACATTGCAGACAAAACTATAAATAGCATGTAGGCAATGAGGATGCTCTATAACTTTATCTGTAGACCTTTCAATTCCTAAGCAGTGTTAGTAATTTATTTGGCTTATACCCCCAATACATCCATCTCTCTTTCTTTTAATTCTTTCCTACATAAAAGAAGTGGATGAACATATAGATTTCTAGCACGGATTTAAATGGAACACAATAGTTAGTTAAACAAATTAACCTATTTCACATTAACAGAAATTGAAATTCCAGATATACTCACATTTTTAGAATAATATTAAGTATAACAATTCTCACAAAACTATCCCATATATTGGAGTATTGTTATAATTTTGAAGTCATTTGTGTAGTGATATGAGGTAAAGTGAAACTGTTGAATGGGCCAAGAAAGATGTTTTAACAGGTCACATAACGTGAGTCATTTCTGGAATAAACATACTTTCTCCAGTTTTTTGAATGCCAGATTTTCTTCTCTTCACTCACATAGAATTAGATCTCCTTGAAGCTGTAGAACTAGAATCCACTTAATGACTGAAATTCCCACAGAATGATATTGAAAAAGCTATTGATCCCAAACTTTTTACTATATTTTACTCAAATGCATCAAAGCATTTTTCTCTAATGTTCTTGATTTTATTGATAAAATATTCTGAATGTGTATGAAGTATATATGAATACATATGAAAATGATGTTAGTCTTTCCAAATTGAAAATCTTTGCTCCTTGTTTCATAGACTTTAGGAATTGAAGAAGACCATATGCATGTTTTCTCAGATCATGTGAGATTTCATACATGTAAAATTGAAAATCAAAATGACACCAGTTAAGTGCCAGTATTTAATGGAGCAGATGCTTATAATACTATAGTCCAAATATTTAAAACACTTTAGTATTTATTTTTTAAATGTGCGCACTACAATGGTGTACTTCAAACTTTGAAGTGAAGACAAAGGAGCCAATTATATTTATACATTAAGTGAAGGCTCTATGGACAAGGGATTTTGCATTGAGCTTTAAAGTATTACATGGGAGTGGGCCACATGTGAATGGTTCAAAAAAGAATACTCAGTTTCAACATAGAGATGAACATATGCAAAAGTATGAAGACAGGCATGTGAAGTCCCAGAAATATTGTTAATAACCCCATGGCTCTGTAGTCTGGTTGTGTTTGTAGAAAATGGGAAAATAAAAGATGAGGAACAGTGGGAAATTAGGATTCAGCACTTTTTGAGGTGGGATTGTGAAAGGCTTATATTTCATGCTATGAAAGCATAACTTAATTTTGTCGACTGTTCTGTGTTTTAGAAAGATGATCCCAGTGACAAAGTGAAGAAGACATTGAAAGTGGAGAACGTAGATGCAGAAAACACTATTCAGAAAAAGACTGAGAGTGTTTAAGTGAGATGAGAAGCTGAATTATGGCAGAGAAAGTAAGATATAACTGAATGTGAAAATTAATTCTCAGCTATTGAATCAAGGAAAAAAACCAAGAGGAACAATCCAAATTGCCCAAAGGGAACATTTGGGCAACTCACTATACCATTAAGGAAGAGAAGACATTATTGACTAGGAAGAGGGTTTGTAACTTTTCCAGAGAAAGTTGGATTGTGGGAATCTTAGAGGGTCAAAATAATAAAGAAATGAAAAAGAAATAAGATTGGCTTGACTAATATAACAAGTACCATTGTACTGTGAGAGCTGAGATAAAGTAAAAATTTTTAAGAGGCTACTAAGGATGTGAAGACATGTTCTAATTGACAATAATTGTAAAGCACATCCTAAGATCTAGGTGACTAATTTTATTAAAAGAACTAAATTTTTTGAGACATCTGTGCCAATTTAGTGCAGAAGGTAGAGACAAATTTTTCATTTTGTTGTCATGAAACATTATCTCCTTGCTTCCCATGAAACAAATTTTGGACTAGTGCAGATTAAGGAAATATACACAATAAGAGAAAAGAAAGATGTAAGTTATAAAATACATAGGGAAGATATGAAAATTTTAACCATATAAATTCTTCCAAACTTTTCCAAGATTTTTATGTGTTTAGTATTTGGAAGAGGATAGTTTTCCTAAGAATTAAGTTTATTTAGAGTTAGGTGTATTAAACATGAAAAAGTATGTCTTTTATACAGATTTTCTTACAATGGATTCCTTCATACATCAAACTTAAGATCAATAAAATGTAAGTAAAAATAGATCAAATATCAAATATTTTATAGGTAATTTTTTGGATATAACTCATATATATATACTATACTTAGATACAGTTAAATCTTTTCCTCACATAAAATTTTAGACCTTTCAAGTCTTATTTGCCTTAATGATAAGAATTATAATGTAATAACTTAGTAAATTGACAAATTATTTCCTCATTAAACATTTCTTAGACCTATTATCCTATTTAATTATATTTACAGAAATTAGTCTTCTAGGGAAATATAAAACTATGCAGAAGATGAAGAGCTGACCATCCTTCTCGTTGACTTCCTAGTTTTCTATACTCATGTGAGCATCTGTCATTTCCTGTAAATTCTCAAATGCTTTTGCCAAATATATTGACTACTCCATTGCCATTTGTATCCACAATCAATGTATAACCTCTAATAATTAAATCTCAGTAGACTTTAATGTAGCATTTAACACAAAAGAAAAAACCTGACAAACTGAAGAAAAAAAAACAAAAAAACTTGGCAGATAGTTCTTGGAACACTCTTAAGTACATAAATTGAAATTGATGGAGTTCCTATAAAATGAACAGCTGCCCTGGTTGGCCATGAAGTTTGACAATGGGAAGCTAAGACCAAAACGTTCAGCTCAACTTGGATGACCTACATTATCTACTCCAGTAGACAATATTAGATTGTTAACAAATGTAATTTTCTTTTTTTTAATTAAAAAAATATTTTCTGTATACAATTAAATTAATAATACATACAGTATATTTTCCAAAATCTTTTGAGGGAAAAAAGTGAAAATAATAACTAAAAAAATGTTCTGAAGAATGATTAGCAATCAGCAAAAGAATAAATATTATGATATCCTATACATGAAACAAAAATAAATAAAAGTAGCAAATATTTATTAAGCTCTTACTATATTTTGTGTAGTATGTTATACACTTAAGTCACAGAAATTAAATGAGAATCTGCAAAACCGGTATTTTCACAAGCAGCTTCATCATTTCACATCTTGCCATTATCTACTATGAATATATGCACTTTTTTAGATATTTGCAATCTTCATGAATCTGTCTTCAAAATCCAAACTCATTCAAAAATTATATTTTTACCTGAAAAAATATTCAAAAATATTACTTACATTTGAAATCACTTCTGCTAGATGAATAAATGGCATAGCATTTTTTTCATATTCAAACTGTGTAATTTTATAGATTATAAATGAAATAAACATATTATTATCACTCACAGTTATTCTGTTTAGGTTATTATATATTATTTTAAGGGGAAATGTATTTTTGCATACTTGTGATTGGTTTGGTCATATGCATGCAATTTTTAAAAATAATGAATATAAAGGCTAACTCAAAGCTAAATTTTTAAGAGAATAAGAAAAGTTCAAGATTATATTCCTGTTCAATTCTATTTCAACACAACATTTAATCTGGAACTTTGGATGTACACCAAAAGTGAACTTCCTCTAATGAGGCAACCTTGGTGAAGTTCTAAAAATATTTCTTTAAATTGTGTATTACATGTTCTATTTTTTTCAACAGTTATTGAAATTTTTTTATTGTTGAAAGTTTGTTTTGATGTGAATGAAGATATGGTTTGCACATGAGAACATGAGATGTCTTCTGCCTATGAAAAGTATTTTAAAATAAATTTGCTAATCCAAAGTTAAAGAAGTGTATAATAATATTAATAAAATATGGACTACTAGGAATAGAACTATGCTTTAGGTGTTTGAATTCAGACTGTGCTTAGTTACATTTTTTTCCAGGTATTTTATTTTTTTTCTTTTTGAATTTTATTTTTTTATACAGCAGGTTCTTATTAGTTTTCCATTTTATACATATCGGTGTGTATATGTCAATCCCAATCTCCTAATTCATACCACCCTGACCACACTGCCCCCCCAGCCCTTGTTTTGTTCCCTTGGTGTCCATATGTTTGTTCTCTATACCTGTGTCTCTATTGCTGGCTTGCAAACTGGCTCATCTGTACCATTTTTCTAGATTCCACATACATGTGTTTATATACGATATTTGTTTTTCTCTTTCTGACTTATTTCACTCTGTATGACAGTCTTGAGGTCCATCCACATCTCTACAGATGACCCAGTCTCATTCCTTTTTATGGTTGAGTAATATTCCATTGTATATATGTATCACATCTTCTTTATTCATTCGTCTGTCAATGGGCATTTAGGTTGCTTCCATGCCCTGGCTATTGTAAATAGATGCAATGAACACTGGGGTGCATGTGTCTTTTTTAATTATGGTTTTCTTAGGGTATATACCCAGTAGTGGGATTGCTGGGTCATATGGTAGTTCTAGTTTTAGTTTTTAAAGGAACCTCCATACTGTTTTCTATGGTGGTTGTATCAATTTACATTCCCACCAACAGTGCAAGAGGGTTCCCTTTTCTCCACACCCTCTCCAGCATTTACTGTTTGTAGATTTTTTGAGAGTAGCCCTTCTGACTGGTGTGAGGTGGTAACTCACTGTAGTTTTGATTTGCATTTCTCTAATGATTAGTGATGTTGAGCATCCTTTCATGTGTTTGTTGGCAGTCTGTATATCCTCTATGGAGAAATGTCTATTTAGGCCTTCTGCCCATTTTTGGATTGGGTTGTTTGTTTTTTTTTTTAATATTGAGCTGCATGAACTGTTTATATATATTGGAGATTAATCCTTTGTCCATTGATTCTTTTTTTTTTTTTTTTTTTTTTCAGTACGTGGGCCTCTCACTGTTGTGGCCTCTCCCGTTGCAGAGCACAGGCTCTGGACGCGCAGGCTCAGCAGCCAGGGCTCACGGGCCCAGCCGCTCTGCGGCATGTGGGATCTTCCTGGACCGGGGCACGAACCCGTCTCCCCTGCATCGGCAGGCGGACTCTCAACCACTGAACCACCAGGGAAGCCCTCCCTCCCTTACATTTTAAAACCACTATTGTTGATTTTTCAAGTCACATTTTCATGTCCAAAAATTTTAATGTACATTTAAAGATATTTTTAATATTATATTTCCTTCTTTTCCCTTTATCTGATAATCTGTAATGCATTACTAAAACACTAATTAGGTATTATTTTACCTTTTTTCCAGTTTTATTGAAAAATAATTGACATGCATCCCCAAGTTTAAGGCATACAACATGAAGGTTTAATTTTCATATATTGTGAACTGATTACCACAAATGCTATATGCTTTGATTTTTAAGTTTGAGAAATGTATTTGTCATTGGAGTGTTACACCTTTATTAATTTAGCTTTTACTATATAATGTTGATTGCATTTGGTGAAAATAAAACTTGAAATATGTAATGTTAAAAGACAGTTTAATTTTCAAAAGTAAGAGCTTTTAAAAGAGTTTTATTTCATTAAGCAATGCATGCTTTGTGTAACAAGTGAAATGACTATTGATGGCCACATAAATGCAACCATTAAGGTAGATGATAGCAACAGACCTCTCCTGGTACTTACGGCCACATTCCCTTGGTCCACCAGCTTCAGTGAAGCTGTGTTGTTTATTTGTAGGTAGTTTTTCAAGTTTCTACTCCCAGTGAGTGTTATGAAGACTTTTTAAGCTTCTCTGTCTCAGGTATTTTTGGAAACTCAGAAGACCACTCAGTTTGCATATAGGCACAGCCAGGAAGTGCTAGGAAGTTAGAGCCTCTGAGAGCAAAACTCAACAGTGTGAGTCCCAATATCAAGAAATAAAAGGTCACCCTCTCCATTCTCCAGGGGAATAATCCTGAGGTAAATTTTACAGAGTTCCTAAGAGGTCCAGTAGCAGGATAAATACCATTTGCCCTCTTTGGTAACCAACTCAGTAATTCCTCCTTCACTGACTTTTCTCTATGTGCTGTCTTACTCTGCCTACTCCTTTATTTATGCTTCCAAGAATACCTAAATAAAATATCTATGCCATGTTCCTTTTGCAGCTTTTAGGGAACCCAAGTTATGACAATTACGTAGTTTTATACCATCCCACAACATTTTACCTAGAGAAATTGAACCACGAATAACACTCTGTTTGATAAATGGAAGCTCACTGTTACTGAACCATTAATGTTGTGGCTTTGATAGATATCTGCTATGACAACTCCATCACTTATGTAATGTTACAGCCATGAATTCACCCACATAAAGGTCCCCTCACATGTGTAATAAACATCTCCAGCATGGAGATCACATCTTATTCATGGCTATATTCCCATTGGTTAGCATAGCCTTGGTACATAATAGTCCAAGCATTATGGAATGATTTATAAATGAGAGGATTAATTTGGTTATAGTTTATTTTGTGTTTTTAAGATTAGTTGCCAGTAGGTGGATACTGGTAGTGATTAAGGTTAAATTCAGTAAACCCAGCTATGGCCAAATATTAAAAATAGTTATCTATTGTGTGATATACCACACATAATCAGACCACTTATGCTTTTTCTGTAAAAAAAAAAAAAATTGAAGCAATTAACTTCATTACTAAATAAAGTATATAATCACAACAAATGGGATCTAATGAAACTTAAAAGATTTTGCACAGCAAAGGAAACTATAAACAAGATGAAAAAGCAACCCTCAGAATGGGAGAAAATATTTTCAAAAGAATCAATATATATATATATATAAGGGAGGGAGTCTTGTATTATGAATTGGGAAAGTGGAGTGACAACCAGAGGAAGATTGGTGCTCTCTATGTTGAGGTCAGGGTTAAGAGGATATCAAGAATTAAAGAAACTCAAAACAGAAATTTGAATTTAGCCCCTATAAATTTGCACCAATCTCCCCAGGAAAGCACTCACTTGCCTAGGGAGTGGGGAAGAAAGACCCCCAGAGTGAAAGAAGCATTCTGTTATATATTTCACCTTCAAAATAAAGTTAAGTTTACTTTGAAGTAAGCCTTGAAGCCAACTGCATTAGCAATACTTAATTTAGTGGGCTTTATCTTCAAAATATCCTCAGTTTTGTTTAAAACTTCTTCACAAATGTAAAATATCTGTTATTCTATCATAAATGTGTGTGCTTAAAGGGTAAACATTATGCCCAAATGTGAATGAGCTACCCCTAGATTCACCTTTTCTAGATGGTTACCTAGATCCACATTTTCTAGATGTGAAAAAGTGAAAAGAGCCTAAAGTATCCTAAGATTATGTCAAAAAGGAAAACTCAGAAAGAAGTGGTTGAAAACCAATGACTAACATTAAACTTTTCACATGTTTGGCTGAAGTTGACTGTAGAGTCATTGATGATCTGAACCGAGAACTTCATTTGAAAGATGATAAAGAGGAGAGACGCTGGGAAGAAAAGATTATCAAGACCTTACATGTTAGCATAGTTCAGACCAAAACCAAGTTTAATTAGGAGGAATAGGTTGCTTCTCTGGCTGCATATTTTATGTACCCCTCCACACCTCACTCCATGTAACGGCTAACTTCTCTTCTTTACCAGCTAAACAAAACAATAAATTTATTTCTAATATTAATGCTCTGATTTATATACTACCTTCATTTCTTACGTGATTCCATATAAGGTTTATATCCCTGAAAATTATTATAAAGTTAGGATTTCTTTCTTTGTTTTTTTGAATGATGTATAATAAGTGAGCAGGAGATAGGGGCTAGAACCACCATTGTGGTTCTAAGGTAGGTCTTTTCTACTCTTTTAACTTCACAATGATATAAGGTTTTATGATGTCTTTTACTTTTCCTTGTCCTCTTCACCCCCCAAACACATTATTTAACAGAACTATTTTTTCACGTCTCCTCTAATAAGAGATTATTTATAATGTCAACACTTGTGTATTTATGCTAGGGGTTAAACCAGAATTTAGGGTTAACTTGGAGCACTTCCTGTCACGTTAGTGGTGGGGTGACTTTTAGGCAATTTCTTATTCAAAACCTGCATACTGGGTAGTAACTAACAATTTATTTCTGTGTCCCAAGTCCCAAAGGGAGTCTGGAGAACAGTTGAGCTGCTGTTCCTGACATCAGTGGTTTTGGCAATTATAGCATAAGAGAGAGAAATGGTCACAAGTCAAAAACACAGCTTGTTTACACTTTTAAATACAGTTACAATAAAATAATTTACCTATTAATAATAAAGTGGACCTAAAGTTAAAATTATTTTCATAGCTTGATCTTGATATTGGTATTTTCTAAAGGATTGCTTTCCACATAATTTACTAAAGTGTTTTCTTTTAAAGCATACCAAAATACTTTATTATTTAATTTATGTATCTCCCCAGTGAAATTAAGGGGCTTCTGCTAATATATGGCGATTGATGATGACTACTTTGTGTTGGTAAATATGTAGTTTCAGTGTTAAAAATATAATTTCAAAGACTACATGGGAAAATTGGATTCAAACTTGATATTAAAAGAATAGTTATTTTTTCTTCAAATTTGCTTTCTGATTAATTGAAAAATAACATTTAAAAATTAAAGCTAAAACACAGTTTTACTTTAATATATAAGCTTACCCTTGGCCTAGAAATTGGTAAACGCTAGTGCAATATAAAAATCATGTCTTGTTCTGTTGAGTTAGCCTTGGCCTCACAGCAGTAGTTTGCATAAGTAGTTGGAAGTGTACATTTTTTTCCCCCTAAATCTGAGGTCACTTTTCAGCCCAACTAACTAAATTTAATGTACAAACCTGTATTTAACTATTACTACCTAAATATATAGCAGAGTTTTCAGTCATCTAACACTAAATATTAACTTCCAAAACAATGGGCATTAGCATCATAGTTTAAAGTCAGAAAGAATAAAAGTATGTTTCTACTTAAGATATTTTAATCAAAATCAAGTAATATCTTTGTTTGAGAAAACCTGGATTTTGACAGCTACTTAACATTATGTTCCATATTTAACTGAAAAACTTCAAATTAATGGACAAAAATATGTAATATCCAAATAGACCTAATGAGAAAATTATGATAATTTAATGTCTTAATTGATACTTTAAAATAATTTTATATAACTGAAATGCTAGGTTTAGAAAAGTCTGCTTTAGAACCAAAGAAAAGCATAGGCAGTTTTATGATTTATTCTAGTCCTATAATAAGCTAAATAGATAATCCTCTATTCAACACTGCACATATGGAGGTCCAGCAGAGCTCTTATAAGTCAGGTTGACTTATTTCAAACAGACTAATCCTGAATGAATGTAATCTATACAGACACAATTTGTGAAGTTTTTACTGATATTAGACACTAGAACAGAGTCGTACGTTATGAGTTACCTGTCCAACGTCAATGCCAGTGCCTTCACTGAAGAACTTGACTGAAGCAGTGATTGAAACCAGTATTAGATCTGACCCATCTAAGTTGCTAGGAAGCTCTTGAATGATTGCTGCCTTTGTGTTTTGGAGGCATGGGATGTTGCGTCTCATGATGGGTAATAGACTTATTGCTTGTTCTGTAAGTTATAGACCATATCATATGGTGGGAAGGTCCATTATTTTAAGTGCCAGTTGGTGAGCTAAATTAAATGCTGATGAATAAACTGTTGAAGGAAAAAAAAAATTGTATGAACTACTTATACCTTGAGATGTGGGATTCTACCCACTGATGTATCTCCAATATTTATCTGTCCAAACACTGTATTTATTGCTGTTAATGTTTCGCTTCATCTTTAATTCATTATCTTATTTAACAAGTCTTTGATTTTTCAGAAACTCTATCATTAACCTATTCATTATTTCTACTCTTATGAAAAGCCTGGAGTTTTCACTGATACTCACTGAGCAAACACTTATTGAAAACTTGTATTTCTAGCCCAGTGCAAAGGAGATTCAAAATGTACAAAATAGACTAGCGAGGAATGCATAAGGCATCTGGTAACATGGAGGCTCTCAGGTCTTGCTGTGGTAAAATAAAAACAGCATCTCTTGAGAAACAACAGGATTCCAGTAGGGGTGAGGATTTTCTTTTTGAACATCCTTCTCCTTTTCTACCTATACTTTAAAATTGACATAATGACCAAAAATATCAGAGATTGAAACTTGGCTTCATAAAAAATAGCATTTGAAAAGAAGTTGTTATAGAGCCTTTATTAAAATTACACGGGTGAGCACAGCCTGAACAGTTAAACTCAGAAATTAATAGACAGATATGCTTCTGTATCTCTGTAACAGATGTCTCCAATTAAATCGACGTGACATGAATTGTACTTTCAGTAACTTCAGTGTTGGAGACTCCATCTTTGAAAGATTATTCTACATTGGCATCTTCATATTAACTTGGCATTGCTCCTCTAAATCTCCTTGGCTCAGAAATGTTTTACAATAAACTTCTAAGCCAATGCAGGCAGAATCTTGGCTTTTATAGGACCTGTCTCTGCCTACTTCAGGATATGTGTTATAATAAGCAGACACACTGTTTTTTCTTTATTAATAATTTAACATATTCTTTCATGTTAACTAAACCTCAAATTCTACTTTTTTTTTGTTGTTGTTGTATGCGGGCCTCTCACTGTTGTGGCCTCCCCCATTGTGGAGCACAGGCTCCAGACATGCAGGTTCAGCGACCATGGCTCACGGGCCTAGCCGCTCCGCAGCATCTGGTATCCTCCCGGACCGGGGCACGAACCCGTGTCCCCTGCATTGGCAGGCGGACTCCCAACCACTGCCCCACCAGGGAAGGCCCCTCAGTTTCTTAATTCAACTTTTTTCTAGAATGAACACAAGTTTGCTTAAACTTCTTTTTTACATACTTGAGATGTTGCCTTGTCTTTAAAAGCATAAGAAAAAAAAGAAAGAAGGAGCAAGAGAAGGAACTAGGTAAAATGACTAAAATTAAAAGCATTGAAATTAAATAGCATAGCTTTTTGGAAATTCTCTGCCTGTAATTTCAGGGGGAAAAAGGTCTCTCTTCTAACAGTATATGTTATTAAATGTTAATTTTATGTAGTATGTATTCTCTGAGATTTTTCCTTAGTCATGGTAGCAAAGAGAAAAGTTAATGCTAAATGATTGAACTTTTAGCATTTCATTTTCACTTTTTAGTTTCTCTATGCATGCTTAATCTCATTTTATGTTTTTATTCTAAGAAAATTCCATTACTATATAGAACTTGCTAGTGTTTATCTTCATATCAACTTATTTCACACACAGGCCAGTAAGATGTAAATTGAGAAATGTCTACTAGAGTTAAACAACATTTAAATCATGCTTGAATTATCAGACTATCTTTCTGTTTCACTAAGTGAGTATGATCCAATGATACTGGGCCCTTACAAAGAGGGTATCTGGGCATCAATAATGTGCAGAGTTCTAAGGGTTCAAATGTCTGTGCTGTTGGAGAAGGCTGGAGCTGCCCAAAGCCAATTATTTACTCCTTCTCAGCAAAGAATGCAAAGGGGTATGATGAACAGGTAGTGAACTGCAGTCCTTGCTGTGAAATAAAATAACCGAAGAAGCTTTTAACATTTCCTAAAGCTGAGTCCTATCTCCAAAGTTTCTGATCATTTCTCTTAATTCATTAGAAAAATATGATACTTGGAATATACTTGGACGTATAATAAATGTATTCATTATTGAGAAGAATGCTAAGGAAATAGTTATTTTTCCTTATAATGCATTGAAATTAAAAGGCAACTTCTATTTAGTGCTACTTTAGGCGATTTGGTTTCTTAACAAGAAAACTAGAAGGTGAGGACTATCTGAATACATTTATAAACTTGATATCCAGGGTTAATTTTATTTCTCCAGCAAGTTAGTCAGCCTCGGCTTTCCTGAAATTAGTTAAATGCCTATACTTCTGTGAGTTAATGGTTAGTAAGCAGTTTTCAAATTCACTACTACAGGACAAAAATAAAGGGATAAATTAATAAAGACGGAAATTTAAATCCCTGAGTCCACTTGCAGTATCTATGATACTATTACAAAGATGTGTAACTTGAAATGTACTGAAGATCACGTGCACATAAAAAATTATTTAGCACTTGAAAATTAGACCAAGATTGAGTAACATGGCCTTTTGATATTGTACTGCAGCATTGCTTAACGTGATTATTTAATTTCCTAGAAAGCATTATCTGCTCTTGACTTTTCGATTTATTATTTAATCAAAGATCAGACACTGTGAAATCACATATGAACTAGGAGATTTCTGCCCAGAAGAGTATATATTTCTAACGACTATATATTATTGCTCTTTAAGACATTAACCAGTTCATTTTATCCTATAGCAGTCTTATTCTAATATTCTTTTTTTCAAAATGCCTATTAATACCCATTTCCTCAAAATCTCTGTTATTGATCAGTTGAAGACATTTTGACACTTGTCCATTCTACCTTTCAATGTGAATCATGTTTTAACTTTTTAAAATTATACTTTGGCAAAATATATAGGCATTATTTCTAAGCTATGTCAAAATGAAAAGGACAGTTCTTAGAAGTTAATGTGATAAACACAGGCGTTCAAAAGAACCTACCCACTTTAATTCAGTTCTTTATTAGTACATTGATAAAAGCACTTCAGATCTATGTGCAAGAATATTTTATTTTACATGTATTTCAAGCACATTTTCAATAGGAATTTTATCATTTTTATATAAAAACTAAACTTTTAAGTCACAGGGATGAAGAAGGACTCTTGCAGTCCTACCTGATACTCACTTATACAGATCTAGGGGAAACAATACCAGGATCAGGCAAAAAACACTCATTCAGTTAATACATCCACAGCTCTGCTTCATTAGAATTAGAAAATTGACCCAGATTCAGCTGGAAGTCAGAAGCAGGTAGTTCACGGCATGACTCATTTGGGGATGAAGAGGAGTGCATTTTTCTAGGGAAACCTCTATTATATTGAAAGTCATATGCTGAATTAAACCTTTAAAACTAGCTCCATGTCCTACTTGTAAAAATCTATTGCAATTTTTTCTATTTTTGAACTGTTTTATGAGATACAACTACTCTTCCTTCTTAAAACTCTACTGCTGATCTCTCTTACATTTTTCTATCTTTGTTCTTTACCTACCTCTCTGCACAGCAGTAATCTCTGTGACCCTACGTCTTCCTTCAGTTCCCTGTATTCATGGGGACCATGATGATCATGATTGTCATATCTACCACTACAGAATCAATCTTTGTGCTAGACCCTTTAAATATATTAAAATTGATCTTTGACATGTCACTGAAAGATTCATATACATATATATTACACACATATGTAATATATATATATATATATACTTGTGAGTCTGAGTGTGTGTAAAATATACCTTATAAATGAGATAACATGATCAGAGAGATCAAACAACTTGCTTAAGATAACAGTATCAAATGGTTACTGCAATATAACTCAGAGTAGCTTAACAGATGGGCCTGCTAGGACTGTGCTTCTCAAATCTTAACTCAGGTATGTTAACCTAGGGATTTTGTTCAAATGCAGATTCTGCTTAGGTAAATTCAGTAAGGTTGCATGAGATTCTACATGCCCAACAAGCTCCATTGTAAAGCCACTGCTGCTGGTTCACAGACCACATTTTAAGTTGCAAGATGCAAAGGAAAGATAGATCAGGAAAACTGCCCTATGATTCACATTTGAATGAGTACACTGCTGTTGCTAGTTACTTAATCTTGGTTGGCAAGTTGTCAAAGGCTTGAAAAGATCATAAGTGTCTTGGAAGGTATACACTAAAGGGTTAACGAAATATACCTAGGTTGTTCACACCCTGAACATTCTAAAGGTCTTCAGGACTGTCCCTTGACCAACTCCTGGGGGACAACCTGTGATCCCTAGGAATATTCTGCCTGATAAGTGTTTGACCTGAAACTGTAGACCACACCAGATAGTTTATGCTAACAGTGTAATTTATTGTGAATATATGTTTCTGCATGCTGGAGCTTTGCACCATGCTCTATCAGTTTAACTTCTGTTGGGGGTGGGGAGGCTGGAAACTCAGTAGCTAAGGTCAGTCACATGGACTATGCATATGTGAGGAATCCCCAGTAAAACCCTGGATAAAACAATCCCTCTACTGGGCATATACCCAGAGAAAACCATACTTCAAAAAGACACATGCACCATAATGTTCACTGCAGCACTATTTACAATAGCCAGGTCATGGAAACAACCTAAATGCCCATCAACAGACAAATGGATAAAGAAGATGTGGTACATATATACAATGGAATATTACTCAGCCATAAAAAGGAACGAAATTGGGTTATTTGTAGAGATGTGGATGGAACTAGAGACTGTCATACGGAGTGAAGTATGTCAGAAAGAGAAAAGCAAATATCGTATTCCACAGCTTGCACATGGAATCTAGAAAAAATGCTACAGGTGAACCAGTTTGCAAGGCAGAAATAGAGACACAGATGTAGAGAACAAACATATGGACACCAAGGGTGGAAAGCAGGGGGCGGGAGGTGGTGGTGGGATGAATTGGGAGATTGGGATTGACATAAATACACTAATATATATAAAATAGATAACTAATAAGAACCTGCTGTATAAAAAATAAATAAAATTCAAAGAAACCCAAAAAACAAAAACCCTGGATTCCAAGGACTAGGTGAGCTTCCCCAATAGACAACAGTTCACACATGTTGTCATACATTGTTGCTATGAGAATTAAATGCTGTCTTAAGACCTCACTAAGAGGAAGCTTGCATCTCGTTTCTCCTGGTCTCCACTCAGCATGTCTTTATTACATTGTTGATTTTAATCCATATCCTTTCATTGTAATCAGCTAGAACTGTGAAAACAAAACAAAACAGATTTTCTGAGTTATGTGAATCCTTCTAGAGAATCATCAAACCTGAGGGTGGACTTGGGGACCCCAAAACAGAGTGTATATATTTGAAAAAATTTTTAAAATAAAACTGGCTACAACAGACACTGTTGATACCTGGCACCCTATCTCCTGGGCCCACTGTTTTTACCTGAATTTCACCTGTTTCCAGCTCACAGACAGCTTCCCATCTCATGCCCATGTCTTTCTGCTTCTGGGTTTGTGAATTCCTTCCAGCTATTCAGTGCTGCTCAGTCTCAAGCAGGATCAAAGAGGGAGTTAGAGATGGGAAGTTAATGCTTCTTAGGGACCCCTCAACCAATGAAACGTGAGACTAAGTTGGGAAATGCTCCAGTCTTCCTGTCTCCTTATGAAATGATTTGGAAACATGTTCTAGATGTCCCCAGCAAGACTAAGCACATAGTAATAACCACTCATTCATATTTGGCTTTTCTCCATTTCCTGTCTCACTTTCTCCACTTTAATGCTTTCTGAGATCAATTTCTGAATAAATTACCTGTCCCCAAGTCTTTTTTCCCCAGTCTGCTTTTAAAGGAAACCAAAACTAACACAACAGAAATGGGAATTTTGCAATGAGAGTCAGGGGGAATCTCTTTCTCATAAGAAGGGTCAAAAAAGGAGTTGGAGGAATCAGGCTCCCTGACTTCAGACTATACTACAAAGCAACAGTAATCAAGACAGTATGGTACTGGCACAAAAACAGAAAGATAGATCAGTGGAACAGGATAGAAAGCCCAGAGATAAACCCACGCACATATGGACACCTTATCTTTGATAAAGGAGGCAGGAATGTACAGTGGAGAAAGGACATCCTCTTCAATAAATGGTGCTGGGTAAACTGGACAGGTACATGTAAAAGTATGAGATTAGATCACTCCCTAACACCATACACAAAAATAAGCTCAAAATGGATTAAAGACCTAAATGTAAGGCCAGAAACTATCAAACTCTTAGAGGAAAACATAGGCAGAACACTCTATGACATAAATCACAGCAAGATCCTTTCTGACCCACCTCCTAGAGTAATGGAAATAAAAACAAAAATAAACAAATGGGACCTAATGAAACTTCAAAGCTTTTGCACAGCAAAGGAAACCATAATCAAGACCAAAAGACAACCCTCAAAATGGGAGAAAATATTTGCAAATGAAACAACTGACAAAGGATTAATCTCCAAAACTTACAAGCAGCTCATGCAGCTCAATAACAAAAAAACAAACAACCCCATCCAAAAATGGGCAGAAGACCTAAACAGACATTTCTCCAAAGAAGATATACAGAATGCCAACAAACACATGAAAGAATGCTCAACATCATTAATCATTAGAGAAATGCAAATCAAAACTACAATGAGATATCATCTCACACCAGTCAGAATGGCCATCATCAAAAAATCTAGAAACAATAAATGCTGGAGAGGGTGTGGAGAAAAGGGGACACTCTTGCACTGCTGGTGGGAATGTGAATTGGTTCAGCCACTATGGAGAACAGTATGGAGGTTCCTTAAAAAACTACAAATAGAATTACCATATGACCCAGCAATCCCACTACTGGACATATACCCTGAGAAAACCAAAATTCAAAAAGAGTCATGTACCAAAATGTTCATCGCAGCTCTATTTACAATAGCCCGGAGATGGAAAGAACCTAAGCGCCCATCATCGGACGAATGGATAAAGAAGATGTGGCACATATACACAATGGAATATTACTCAGCCTTAAAAAGAAATGAAATTGAGTTATTTGTAATGAGATGGATAGACCTAGAGTCTGTCATACAGAGTGAAGTAAGTCAGAAAGAAAAAGACAAATACCGTATGCTAACACATATATATGGAATTTAAGGAAAAAAATGTCATGAAGAACCTAGGGATAAGACAGGAATAGAGGCGCAGACCTACTGGAGAACGGACTTGAGGATATGGGGAAGGGGAAGGGGAAGGGTGAGTTTTGACAGGGCGAGGGAGAGTCATGGACATATACACACAAACAAACGTAGTAAGGTAGATAGCTAGGGGGAAGCAGCCGCAGGGCACAGGGATATTAGCTCGGGGCTTTGGGACGGCCTGGAGGGGTGGGATGGGGAGAGTGGGAGGGAGGGAGACGCAGGAGGGAAGACACATGGGAGCATATGTATATGTATAGCTGATTCACTTTGTTGTAAAGCAGAAACTAACACACTATTGTAAAGCAATTATACCCCAATAAAGATGTTAAAAAAAAATAAATAAATAAAGATGAAACACCTGGAAGTCCACTCTTCCAATGGGGTGTTTTATCTTCTGTTTATTTATTTATTTATTTATTTATTTATTTATTTTTGCGGAACGCAGGCCTCTCACTGTTGTGGCCTCCCCCGTTGCGGAGCACAGGCTCCGGACGTGCAGGGTTAGCGGCCGTGGCTCACGGGCCTAGCCGCCCCACAGCATGTGGGATCTTCCCGGACCGGGGCATGAACCCGTGTCCCCTGCATCAGCAGGCGGACTCTCAACCACTGCGCCACCAGGGAAGCCCTTATCTTCTGTTTAATATCTCTATGTGCATGCAATAATTTATACCCTTTACTTACATTAAAAGAATGTGGGCCCTTTACCTCTTTTGATTGTTATGTTTCCATCACTATTGCCTATATGCAAAATGTAGGTTTAAAACAAAATTGAGAGGAGGTACAGAGATTTCCCACATAATCCTGCCCCTACACGTGCATAGCCTCACTCATTATCAACATGCCATGCCACAGTGGTATCCTTGTTGAAAGTGATGAACCTACATTGACACATCATTATCATCCAAAGTCAATAGTTTACTTTAGAGTCTTTCTTGGTGGTGTATAGCCTGTGGGTTTGGACAAATGTGTAATGACATGCATCCATAATTATAGTGTCACCTATTTTCACTGTCCTAGAAATACTCTGTTCTCCAAATATTGATCCTTCCCTCTCCCCCCAACCCTTGGCAAACACGAATCTTTTTATTGTCTTCTCCAGAAAGTCATATAGTTCACATCATATAGTATATAGCCTTTACAGATTGGTTTCTTTCACTTAGTAATGTGCATTTAAGTTTTCTCCATGTCTTTCAACACCTTTGGGTAAATACCAAGGAGCATGACTGCTGGGTCACGTGTAGTAAGAATATGTTTAGTTTTGTAATAAACGCTCAAAAGTGTCTTCCCAAGTAGCTGTAGCACTTTGCATCCCCATTAACAAGAAATGAGAGTTCCTGTTAGTCCACATCCGTGCTAAAATTTGTTGTTGTTAGTGTTCTGGATTTTGGCCATTCTAATAGGTGTGGACTGGTATCTCAATGTTGTTTTAATTTGCATTTCCTTGATGAGGTACAATGTAGAACATCTTTTCATATGTTTATTTGCCATCTGTGATGAAATGGATGAATCTGAGGGACATTATACTAAATAAAATAAGCCAGACACAGAAAAACAAATACTAGTTTATCTCACTTATATATGGAATCCAAAAAATTCAAACTCATAAAACCAGAGAGTAGAATGAATGAAGGCTGTCAGAGGTCAGAGAGTGAGGGAAATGAGGAGATGTTCTTCAAACTGATATAGGATGAATAAACTCAGGAGATCTAATGTACAGTATGGTAACTACAGTTAATAATGCTATATTGCATACTTGAAATGTGCCTTTGTCAGTTTCATTTTATTCTGTGTGATTTCTTCTAGCTATTTACCATTTTCCTGGATGTACTTTATAGTGTTATGGTCTATGATTTTTTTTCTATAATTCCTTATTTTTTTTTTTTTACTTCAATTTCTACCCTGAGATCAGTTAACTTGCTTTATTGCTTCAATTCTTTCTCTGATTACTTTGATAACTTTTTGTGATAGAGGTTTGTCAGCTTCATTCTGCTTATGCTTGTTTCTTCCTTTTCATATTTTGTGAATAGAATGCATGCATAGACCCTGTATTGATTTATTTCTCATTATACCTGTTAGAATAGATCAGATAAGAGATATTTGGAAGGACTGGTATGGTGTTTCAAATTGTATCATCTTTTATTTAGATTTCTGTTATGGAATACTGTCTTACTAATTTTCCTCCTACCTAAGCACTGGTCAAATATCTCCCATTACTCACCTTTCCAGAGGTAGTGTGACACAGATTTAGTTTCCTGGGGCTACGAAATCTCTGTATTATCACCTGCTGTTTAATGCTTTTTCTCTTCCTTTTACTTCTCTTTACCTCTATGAATATCCTTTCATTTGGAGCCCAGAGTACATGAAATAAAAATGGTACATTACCCTGAATTCTCCTTCAACTTCAAATACTTTCCAATTTATGATTAGACGCTGAGTTACTGTACAGTGTTTTTCTTACTTTAATCATGATCAAACCTTTCTGTAAGATCTTATTATTTTAAGAAAAAGATTTTTGAGGTACACCTCCCAGAATAGTGACAATGACATTTGGTAAAATGAAAATTCTGAATATAGATTGACTATGCATGTGACATCTCTCAGATTTTTGCTTTGTTTTAGTTGGGATATCATGGTATTTGGCAGGTTTGCTACACAGTTTATGATTTGGGGCTATAATTCTCTCTCTGAATATGTTTATTTTCTTTTGTTTTTCCTGTCAGTAGATTTTAATAGAGGACTGAGAAGTAAACTTTTTATTCAGTATCCTACAGTGTCCATGGTTTTGGACACTCATTTCAAGATTGAATAATAATTTTAATTACATATGATTCATTATCTATCCTCCTTTTACTAGTAATTTGTATGTATGATGACAAAGTATAAATGCTCTGAACAGTAAATTATTAAATCATTTGGTGGTATTCTTATTCTTGTAATTCTATCTTTGAATTTGCCTTCACTTTCTATGTTAACTATATAAAAGTGAAATAAATCAGTAACTATAATTTTAAAAATAATTGGTCTGAAAATTTTTGCTAAGATAAATAACTAAAGATTTTGAAATCCTTGAGGTTTTGAATTTGTTAAAAACAAAAAGGTTTAATCTCTGGCAAAAAAAAAATGTGTGCCTTTTGCTTAATAATATTCCCTTTTAATTTTAAGATTACTTTATATCTACTCCATACATTCCTTATTTATATGCATAGCATTAAAGTAAAACTTATTTCAGGGTTATCATGTTGAAACCCCTTATCTTTGTGTGCATGTCTATATGATTTATTTTTCTAGAAAAAATAGTTAAGGTAAAGGAGATTAAAAAATAAAATAAGGAAATCTTCCATCAATCTTCATATAAATAAGTGTCATGACTGCTTCAAATTAATCACTACAAAGGACAGAGGGACAATTGATTCATCCAGCTTTGGACTATTTTAAGTAAGCCTTCAAAAAGGTCCTTGCAAGGTACATATTATGTGGATTGATGAAGATGGCTGGAGCTTTCATGAAAGTCATAAGCAAATGCACAGAACAATAAAGTTGAACAAAGAAAGAGGCAAAAAAAAAATGATCGGAGACTGACATCCTTGACTGAACATGTTTCATTCATACACTTTTCTTTAAAATATCTAAGCTTGTAGTTAGCTTTTTATCACTGATTGTAACCATCACAAGTGACATTTCTCAAGTAATAAAATCACCTTTTAAGGTGAGCATTTAAGATACACTTTGAATTCATTTAAAATACAGATTCTCATGTCTTGTTCTATACTTACTTTAAACCAAAAAATCCAGCTAACTTCTGACCACTAAGCATTTAAAACCATCCATCTATTTGTTGAATCTGTAGGAGATGATGGATGTTAACTAAATTTATTGTGGCAATCATTTTACAATATGTGTAAGTTATTGTGCTGTATACCTTAAACCTATACAGTGCTGTATGTCAATTATATCTCAATAACACTAAAAGAAAAAAATAATAAAACCATTCACCTAAAGTGTAACCATTCATCTTTAGTGATCTTTATTTTACATCCTGTGCAAACTTCATAAAGACTCTAAGTAAATAGTTAAAGGTGGTAATGTTTAGACCAAAGCAATTTAAAAGATGTTTCCCAAATGAAGCTTTTTTTTATGAAATGGGAAATGTAGTTGAGTCTACCTATCAAGGGAATGAGGACGAAAACTCTTCCTTATATTCATGAGGAAGGCAATTTTCCTAACCAAGAGCCCTTTTAGTGTGAATTGGCTTTGTTCTTCTTGTTAATAATGCAGTTAATAAATTGACAGATGACTCTAAAAATCCTTGTTAAGAAATTACTATAATTAAGCAACACAGAAGTGATACAAAAGGAAAGAAGTTATATAAGGCATGAAACTTGGCCCAAGAGTTTACAGACAAGTTGAGAAACCAAGAGAAGATTTGAAAGATTATCACGGAGTAGAAGACACTTGTATGATATTAATTGTAAAGCCTACTGCCCTTCAGAGGTTAAGAAAGAACATGGATTGTTTTTTGTAGCCAAGCCAAGTTTCAGAAAGTCACTGGGTTAAGATCTAGACTTAAAACTTGAGTAGTATGATTTACAAATTGCAGAGAACACCAAGATAGTCACTACCCGAAAATTTAGGGGAAAAAATGTAAATTTAAATTGTGTTTGTCTCATAATAATCTAAAAGTTGTCATTTAGCTCCTTCTAACATAACATGGCATTTCATAGAATATTATACTTCAATAGCACTTCATCAAAATTTCATTTTCAGTAAATTCAGTTTTCTCATTTTTATAAAAGTTGTCCACAGTGCTGAGAAATTTTTTTAAAAAACTGGCTTCTAAATGATGCTTGGTCTTGTTACCATTTTTTTAAAAGCCTGATCTTTCTTTAAAGAATAAGTTTTACTGTCATATTATGACAACATATGGAGTATCTTCTATTTGAATTCACTTGCATTTTTTTCTATTAGAAGGCACTGAATCTCACAATATTGCTAAATTTTAAAGCTTAGTTTAAATTTGAGAGCCTTAATATGGATTTGTACAATTTTATGTTTCAATTTTATATGCCCTGTTATTATTTGGGAGTGGGGAAAGTTAACTCACATGCGATATTAGCATACTCTAGAATGTCGTCAAAGTCAAAGAAAGTTGGTACATGTGCATATTTCTCCTTTATTTTAGACTGTATGCTTATATTTTTTTAAATCAAGGGCTAGGTGGTCCCTTGATGCAGACTTACTTCTTCCTATTTAGTGATTTGATACATTAAGAACAGAAAAGTAGATAAAATTAATGACTAATGATAAATATCAAGATAGATTAAAGAGACATATAGCTGACAAGTAGGGCAAACTTCCAAATCTACACTCTTTTGACTGTTTTCTCACCTAAAAAATGTTTACTATAGTTTGATTGATTGATTATACTTTTCCTTTCAGTTATGTTCCTATTTAGCAATTGCATAAAACTGAGGTGCAACTGCATGACAGTTGAAATTATTTCTAAAGCTATTCAGCTATTCATTCCAGGGCAAGCCTATTACACTAGGTCTATCCTATATAGGAGGAAGGCACTTACTCTAAGGTGAACTCAGATAAGTAACAAATGTATGGCTTCAAGGAAGGCAGTAGGGAGTGATGCTTCTCTAATTTTGTTTTCTGGTAGATGCTGAAACAAAGCATTCTTATTACTGGATATTCACGAGGCATAAGTGTTTTGGCATGTGTTCAATACAAGCATTGGCAAAAGTCCTTCTATCTAAATCAAATAACAACAGTTTAATTATTAATTGAAAATAATGTGTTTCCCAGCAAAGACTATTAGTGAGACGTTCCAGCTTCTTAGACAGTTAAGAGGACAGCCAAAATATTAGGGTGCTCTAGGTTTCCATCTCAGCCATAGAAATATTGAGAGATTTTTTGAGCTAGAAGTATTCCTATACAGTGAGCAATCTTTAGGAAGCTTATGGAGAACCTCAATCTTGTTCTCAGTGCTCTAAAGCAACACTCTGACCACTCACTTTCGCCAGGAATTTACAGAATGCAGTTTTCCTAAACAGTAATATCATCAACAACAAAACTTCTGAGGTAAAAGAGAATGTGAATTTTGGAAAGGGGTGTCATCACCTGAACAAATCTTCACATTTCCTAGTCTCTAGTTTACATACATTCATGTGACAATTTTGAATATCTACATTCGAGATTTTGGCACAAGATAAGTGTCAGGAAATTTTGTGTGGAGGAATAATTTGACATGTAAGTTTTTCAAATTTTTTATTGGAATATAGTTGATTTATAATGTTGTGTTAGTTTCAGGTGTACAGCAAATCGAATCAGTTATACATATACATATATCCACTCTTTTTTAGATTATTTTCCCATAGAGCCATTACAGAGTATTGAGTAGAGTTCCCTGTGCTATACAGTAGGTCCTTATTAGTTATCTATTCTATATATAGTAATGTGTATATGTCAAAAATTTTTAAAAACATTTTTTAGATCCTGTTTCTAAAAGTTAAACACTGAGGAAGAATGAGATTTTTCTTTTATTATTAAACAATTGTTAAAATTAACCAAGGGGATTTTAGAGTCTTAGCTATAATGATTAAAAAATGCTTGAATGCTAATTACTCACTGATTACCCAGCAACTCAATTATGCTATCCTATTGAACTTTGTCATGACAGAAACTTTCCCAGAATTGCATAAAGACAAAATTGTGAGAGGGAATTTACACAGGTCAATTGATAAAGCCACAGCATAGTTTCCTAGCTGTAAATGAGGATAGAGAACAAGATTGAATTAAACTCTGATGTATAATAATAGAAAGTAAATGACATGTCTAAGCATACTTTGGGATTTTATGTATTTAAAATTATCTAGTTGGGTATTATATTTCTAAACTAGCTGCCCTTTACTATCCTTAAACAAAATTATCCTTGTTGCCATGACATATGATGGATCTTACCTAGTTGAGAGAGTGCTCAAAGTGCTCCTGGGTTTGCCCTCATGAGTTTGACAGAGGTTCATAGAAACCAGTGTTCTCCTAGAAATGTGACCGGCAGGTATGTACTCTTGTTTTAGTGTTATTTCAACTTCTGGGAGTTACTTACCATTTTGATACTTTTCTTAGAGAACTTTGAAAGAAATTGAGTGACTCTCAAATTGTCTGAAATCAGATAATTTCAAGTTTGATGAGGATCCAAAGATAATATGTATGTATGAAAGTTAAGATTTCCCATTCGGAAGTCAAACTGTTAGAGTTCAAACTTTGGTCCCATCGTCTTCCAATGGTAAACTCTTGTGGTTACTTAAATTCCCCTTATCTTTCTTTCCTCATCTGTAAGATAAAATAAGAATGATAGTAATAGTACCTACATAATTTGGCAGTTGGAGGCTAATTCAACTAATAGACTTAATTGACTTACAGCAGAACTTGGCAAAAAGCCACTGCACAACTGACATTAATATTATGATATTTTATTTTGCATGATGGGACAACGATTAGTTACTGCTAAATCTTAAATAAGGAACATTAATAATAACAGAAATTAAGAAAATATATTTATTAAAGAAGCCCACTGGGAATATGAAGTCTCAATCTCATCATGTTTGTAACTAAATTTGAGGCACCTGAAAGTATACATATCTTTAAATACATTGTTATACAGTCAAGGAGGGAATCCTAGCTATTCCAACAATATCTAGTATATTTGTAAAAACAAGTGATTGGATACATTCTAAAAATGAACACAGATTTTGAAATCTAGCTGTTGTTATTGAACTTTTCATTATTGCTCAATTATAAAAAAAAGACAAAGAAAACAAACCAAATATATATATTCCTGACTATATATATATAAAACAGGAAAACACCAAGGTCGCTCACCTACTTCTTTAACGATTCTTCAAACTTACAGTTTTTTATGTGATTCAGTGAGAGAAATTGTGTTGAAATTCATGGAACAGTGTCGGGCATCTGGTAGATACTTTAGAATGATCACCTCTATTCCAAAGATGTAGCATAAGACATGTAACATTTTGGAACCACTAAGCTAATGGACTTGTCCCAGTTCTAGAGAGTAAATAAGCCCCTTTCAGTGATAGTTTTATTTTCTCATTTATTTTTACATATCAAAGTTAATTCCCATCTCCTATGTGGATTCCCATTGATTATGTGAGACATGGTAAAACATAATGGTTAAGAGTGAGCATTCAGGAACCAAACCATCTGAATCCACCAGTATGAATATTTACTGGTTCTGAGGGTAGACTAGTGAGGGTCAGAAGAGTTATGACATAAAGTAACAAATATAGTTCCTGGATCCGATAATCATTAGCGGTTGTCATTACTTTATCATCATCATCATCATCATTAACTATTTAAAGCATCCTTTCTGGACAAAGTAAAGTGGAAGGACTGAAGGACTAATATTCTACTTTTCAAGAAAAGAAAATTGTTATTGCCAAGGAGCATTAATTCTGACACTTGAGTATTCAAAAAAAACTTTGCTTTATCACGTTTTGCCCATATTTTCTTTATTATTTAGTCCTTTTTTTTTTCCTTTACTCAGGGATTTTGGTGCTGGATGGTGGCTCTGCTAGGCTGGTCAAGGTTCATACCACAGGCAGTGGATTTTAGCCAGATGTCTCCTCTTTAAACTAAATCAAATTCATGGCTGTGGTTGATATGAAGGCTTCTGTCCATTGGCAAATGGCATTGTATCCACAGGCCTCTTATTAGAGCTTGGGAAAAGAAGTAGTGATTGCTAGTGTTTGTGGCCAAATTTTGTTCATGCCTGCCAATTGGATTTGTTTCGGTACCAGGAAATTATGGAGTGTATGATTTGAATTAGGATATTAAACCTTAGGAGCGAGTCTTTAGCAAAGATTGTGCTGTAAAATAATATTGGAAAGTACCCCTTTGACCAAGTCAGTGAAATTAACTTAGTCATGAGAATTCCAAGTGAGTTTTCTAACCTTGAGATGTAGACACAGTGCCAAAAATTATCATCAGGGGACTGAGGATGGATGTTGATCTTTATTTTAATGAGAGGGTTTTAGTGTAACCTAGTCATCTAACTCAAGCCCATCATTTTCAAACTTTAAGCATTCTGGATGCTGGTCTCAGAAAATGGAAGATTTTCCCTCAATATTATTATCAGAAACATGTCGTTTCATGTCCATTCTCCCAGTTCACATTCTTAATTCCTTTTCCTTTTCTCTTCTGATTTTTAAAACATGTTCTTTATTTGGTTATGGCTGGTAACAGCTCTTAATTGTGCTGGATGCCCAGAGTTCCATTTCTGCATAATTTCCATGGCAACCTGCATATGCTGTACAGTCCATCAGTCTGCAACTCCATTCCTGGTGCCATGGCTCTTCTCGTATTAATCCACACTGCTGACTTTTGTTGTTGTTCTTTTATTATCATCTAGCAATGTAACTACTATCACCTTGGAAATTAATTGCAAGGTCAAAGTGCTTTAATACATAAGAGACACAGAATGTCCTCTCATGTAGTTTCATGCATGAGGAAAAGGATAAGCCCAACAGTTAACCCAAGCATTAACGTTATGTCTGTAGAAATGGGTGGGGTATCAAGACAGCTGTGTGCTCTGGCATGGAGGCGGGAGAGCAGATGTTGAGGAAGGGCCCAATAGTCCTTTTTTTAAGCTATGTGATCTTTGCTAACATCCTAGAACAGCTATCAACCTCTTCCTTAGGTAAAGAGTAATGTTTTATTCAGCCATTAATAGAGTTTCTGCTATGAAACTAAATACCTATCAGCTATTAGCTTCTCTTATTAGGAGTATAGTACAAAAAATCTCTAACTGATTTTTTTGAGGCAGTGGGTATATTTATTTATTTACTTCTGGTGTCATTAATCCTGTGTTCTGTGATTTTAGCAAGATCTTCATGAACATCTTCCTTTCTATTTAGGCCTTGTTGCTGTAAACTTTCTTTTTCAGTCTCACATACCAACTGCAGTCATGTGTAGTAACTTGATTATCCAAGAGGATGGCTTATTCCTGCATGGCTTTGGATTCAGATGCCCAGTGCAGCATTCCCAACCTGGAACAGGATAGCTTGAGTAACATCCTCATTATCTATCCTTCATATGAAGAATTTTGGATATTCAAAGCCATGACCTCCTAGAGAGTGAGTAAACCATGCAAGCGTGCTACTTGCCAGCAGACACAGAAGCTTCTTCCAGGTCAATCCCAGCTTGATGTAGGCCCCAATGGAAGAAGATCTCATGACATACCCTCTGGCAGAGATGCTGTAAAGAGTTGTATTAGCATCCCTTGCAAAACATCATCCTCTGACCTACTTGCTGTGACTTGGATGGTTCCCCTCGTGTTTGGACAAGAGTATGAGTGAGTGAAGGCCCACAGAACAGTTAACTCTGTGTCCCTTATTCATCATGAGGGTACAAATAAAGCACGAAACTATGTTGGACACTATCTCTATGTTCATTGGTTTGTTTTAATAAGACCACATATCTAGTATATTAGTTTCCTATAGTAATAAATTACTATAAACTGGGAGGCTTAAAGCAACAGATATTTATTCTCTCACATCTAGTATATTAGTTTCCTATAGTAATAAATTACTATAAACTGGGAGGCTTAAAGCAACAGATATTTATTCTCTCACATCTAGTATATTAGTTTCCTATAGTAATAAATTACTATAAACTGGGAGGCTTAAAGCAACAGATATTTATTCTCTCACAGTGACACAGATCAGAAATCTGAAATCAAGGTATCAGAAGGCCATGTTAAAAATCTTAATTCCAGATTTAAAAAAAAGCAAACAGATTTTTTAAAAGCTATTTTTTGAGAATAACTGGCCAACTAAAGGCACAAAAGGTCAGCATATATTCCCCCATCCTAATTTCCCTCTCTTGATAAAAGGCAGGGCACTCCTAAGCCAGGCATCTACACACAGAATTGATATTGTTGGGAGTAAGTTGGGAGTGAGCCCCCTCCAATCAGGGATTGGGTGCTGCAGAATCCTGACTTCAACTGCTTCTTCATGAAAATGCAAGGTGCAAATCAAATCTCCATACCTAATCTGAGGAAGTAGGACTTGCTCTACAGCAACTTTCCTCCACATCTGGGACTCAGACTTCTAAGAGACTCTTGGTCCCAAATTGCCCACCTCCTCTTGTTGGTGTGCCCTATGTTTTCACTTTGCCTTTGGTAACTCCACTCCTTGCCTGGGGAAGTTAACCTTGTGGGCAACTTCTTGTTTCCAGATAGCTTCAGGCTGCCCATGGGAAACACTAGCAGGAAGGTGAAGAGTGAGAAGAGAGAAAGGGAGTATTTATCCCTTGAATTCTCTCCTTGTTAGATAGCAGTAGGTTGACTGTGTCACGTTACTAAAAAAAATGGCTCATATTATCCAGCCCAGTTGGTATAGTTTCTTTCTCACATGGTTCTGGTAACTGTTCCTTCCTCTAACTTTGTCAGGCCAAGGAGTAGTAAGGATCCCCTTGCCTTCCTTGCCCAAGGTTACTGGTCATCCCACTTTGGCTTCACTAAACTCTGCCACAACTTTGTAATTAGTGCCTTTATTAAATATTTGTCAGTTACCCAATGTATGTGTCCCTATTTTTTCCTGCCTGCACTCAGATTGATAAAAATTGCTAGACCAGAAGAAAGGGCTTTCATTTTATTGATTTGTTCCTGCTTAAGTAGGAGCTTATTGTGCAGAGTCAACTACATCTACCACCTTCTCTCATTTTGACCACCTTCACCTCCTACCTCTGGAAACCACCAATCTATTCTCTGTATCTATGAGTTCATTTTATTTGGTTTTGTTTTTGTTCTTTAGATTCCACTTATAAGAGAGATTATATGGTATTTTTCTTTCTCTGTCTGACTTATTTAATTTAGCATTATGTGCTCAAAATTTGGCAAGATGTTGTCACAAGTGGCAAGATTTCTGTGGCTGAATAATATTCTCTTGTGTGTATATATATATAAGTATATACATCTTTTCCATTCACCCATTGATGAACACTTAGATTGCTTCCATATCTTGGATATTATAAATAATGCTGCAATGAGTATGGGGGTGCATATATCCTTTCGAGTTAATGTTGTTATTTTCTTTGGATAAATACCCAGGAGTGGAAATGCTAGATCATATGGTAGATCTGTTTGTTTGTTTTTTTTTTTTTGCGGTACACGGGTCTCTCACTGTTGCGACCTCTCCCGTTGCGGAGCACAGGCTCCGGACACGCAGGCTCAGTGGCCATGGCTCACAGGCCTAGCCGCTCCGCGGCATGTGGGATCTTCCCGGACCGGGGCACGAACCCGTGTCCCTTGCATTGGCAGGCGGACTCTCAACCACTGCACCACCAGGGAAGCCCAGGTAGATCTGTTTTTAACTTTTTGAGGAAACTCCATACTACTTTCCATAGTGGCTGCACCAATTTACATTTCTACCAACAGTGCATAAGTATTTCCTTTCCTCCACAGTCTTGGATATACTGCTTTCTTATCTTTTTGATAATAGCCATCTAACAAGTGTGAGGTGATATCTCATTGTGGTTTTGATTTTTCTGATGATTAGTGATGTTGAGCATTTTCATGTACTTGTTGACCATCTGCATAACTTCTTTGGAAAAATGTTCATATCCCCTGTCCATTTTTTAATCAGATTGTTTGGTTTTTATGCTATTGAGTTGCATGAGTTTTTAGTATATTTTGAATATTAACTTCTTATCACATAAATAATTTGCAAATATTTTCTTCCATTTGATAGGTTGCCTTTTAATTTTGTTGATGGTTATTCATCATTTTCTTTCACAACTTTGAATACGTCACTCGGAGCCTTCTAGCTTTCATAATGTCTAATGAGAAATCAATGAAAATTCTTATCCACTCTCGTACATCATGAGTCATTTCTCTCGTGTTGCTTTCAAGAGTATCTCTTTGTCTTTGACTTCAGACAGTTTGTGATTTATCTAACTGTGGAACTCTGAGTTTTTCTGACTTGGAATTCATTGAGCTTCTTGGATGTGTAGGTAATGTTTTTCATCAACTTATGTGTTTTCAACTATTATTTCTTCAAATATACTTTATACCCTTCTCTTTCTCTCTCTCTCTCCCCTCTCTTTTTGGCACTCCTGTTTTGTATATCCTCATATTCTTGATGATATCCCACAAGTCTCTGAGACTTTGTTTTTCTTCATTCTTTTTTTCTTTCTGTTCCTTAGACTAGATAATCTCATTGACCTATCTTCAAGTTGGCTGATTCATTATTTTCTGCCTGTTCAAATTCACTGTTAAGCTCCTCTAGGAAAATTTTTATTAAGTTATTATATTTTTTAATTCCATCATTTTATTTGTTTCTTTTTAATAATTTCTATGTATATTGAGAATCTCCATTTAGTGAGATATTATTCTCATATTTTCTTTTAGTTCTTTGGACATGGTTATTTCAGTTCTTTAAACATTTTTTGGATGGCTAATTTGAAATCTTTGTCTAATAAGAAAAATCTAAGTTATCTCATGGACAGTTTTACTTATTGCTTTATTTCCCTTATTTATGGGCCATACTTTCTTTCTTTGTATGTCTTGTACATGTTTGTTGCATTTAAATAATAAAATGTTAAAGCATTTTAAATAATAAAAATTCACAATTCTGAAAATTAAGTTCTTCCCTCTCCCTAGGGTCTATTGGTTTTGCAGTTTGTTGTTGCTTTTTAGTATCTTTTCTGAACCAATTCTGCCAATAATTTATTCTTTGTCATGTTTGGACACTGACGTCTCTGTTCAGTGAGCTTAGTGGTTAGTGAATGATTAGACAGAGATTTCATTAAGTGCTTGGATCCAATCATTCTGCCAGTTTTTGCTGAGAGGCTTTGTGTGCATTTTGAGTCAAACATCTATTACCCAGACTGGCAGTTGGAAACTGCTTAGCCCTCACTTCCAGCTTTCCCAGAGCCTCCAGGTCAGCCAGAGGTGAGAGCTTAGGCTTCTCATATCTTTCTTGAACGTAGGCACTGTGCTTGGAATGTACACCACCATACACCTGTGTGTGAACTTTTATTTATTTAATTTTATTTTATTCCCAGTAACTTGTCAGATCTTTTCAAAACCCCAGTGGACATCTCATTCAACAGCTTTTTCTTTTCTTTTTTTTTTTTTATTGGAGTATAGCTGCTTTAAAATATTGTGTTAGTTTATATTGTACAACAAAGTGAACCAGCTATACGTTTACATATACTGTACAACAAAGTGAATCAGCTATACGTTTACATATATCCCCTCTTTTTTGGATTTCTTTCTTATTTAGGTCACTACAGAGCACTAAGTATAGTTCCCTGTGCTATACAGTAGGTTCTCATTAGTTATCTATTTTGTACATAGTATCAGTAGTGTATATATGTCAATCCCAACAGCTTTTTCTTTTAAACTTCATGGTTTGCCTGTTTTTGTTGTTGCTGGTATCTACCACCTCAGGCTACTATGAAATTTAAAAATTACCTCTAAATATTTTCAACAAGTGTCCTGGGGTAAAGGCTTTTTGCACTAGGCAAGGCCCAAGTTAAGTCACAGAAAGACAGAAGTAAGTGGGGTCTTCCAGTGAGTTACCCACCAGGTCAAATAATGATAATTCTCTGGGAACGAGACTTGTGGCTGCCAGACCATTAGTGTTCAGTGATTGAAGGCTATTTGTTTTTAGAGCTATCATGGTACTATAGACAGGAGAATGAGAGTAAAGCAAGTTAAAACATTTAAAAACTCACCACTTTTACCAAAATAAAGCCTTTTAAAATTTCCTTTCAAAATTTTTTTAATAAACCCTATCTAGACTCCTAAAATAATTTGATTAATTTCTACCATTCCGTAAAATTTGGTTCAGATTATTTTTGCCAGTTTTTTCATTGCTTTTATGGAGGAAATCATTTTCAGATGCCCTTACTTTACTATTTTCACTGATATCACTTCTTTCACATTATGATAGAATTTATTATGAAATGAAAATATTTCATTAGCACTTGCAAATAGGTGCTAATTATAAGATAAAAATAAGATTTCACATATATATGTATGTATATATACATGATTTAAGTCTAATTTATAATCAAGACAGTCTTAAACTTGGCATCTTAGGAAATACACTTCAATATTTATAATAGGAAGGAAGCAATCTGTGCAGATGAGTATCTGTTTCATTATTTTTCCCTAAGCAGCATCAAATTTTCTATCTCACCATATTTAAACTAGGGTCACCTTGGGGAATTGTTATTTTCTAAGAAATATATGGCAATTTCTCCCTTTCTCCTTGATCAAACAATATGATAGAATTTTGAAACTTTATTATAGGAATTAGTGAATGACTCATTATGCTATGACTCTCCCAAATAGAAATTCTCTGCCACTGTACCCACATTATATGGCATCCTTGATATCACAAGCATTATCATGATGACTACTAATAATCAGAGGGAAAATATTGATTCCATTTATGTCAGGAATAGCTGCATAAATAGACATCATTCGTTTAATAAACATTAAACTGTAGGCCCCATGTAGGCAATAGCTGTATCTGTTTTATTCAGCATCAGATGCCCACACCTGAGCACACTTCCTCATGCATAACGGCTGCTAAATGACATATGGTGAATGACTCTCATGCTCTAATTCTATTCATTAATTCAAACATAATTTGCCTCTTGTGCATAGGACTACACTCTCCTGCTTCTGTAGTTTTACCCATAATAATACTGTATATATCAGTAAAATTTTGCAATTTACAAAAATATTTAAAACACCAAAGTTTCTTGCCTGAGACCCTGAAGGGAGCCAGGCTTTATGTTCAGTTTCATTGATAATCACATTTAGATTAATCATAGCATGCTGTAATGATGAGCGCATACATCTACAGCTCAGTGACCATTTTCTTTACCCATAGGCTAGGCTTGGCTTATTTATTGGATGACCTTAGGAAAGTTGCTTCATTTCACTTGGCCTCAGTTTCTATACCTTTTGAACATATAGCAAGTGTCTCTTCACATAATTATGTCAGTTTTGAATGAGATAACCAACATGAATGAACTTCACAAAGTCTAAAGTATGATCTCATTTTTTAATAATATAGGTATGGGATATAACTTCTTCTCTCTGAAAACCAACCATTTCTTCACTGATACCTTCTCCATCTTCAGAAATTATAAATTTTAGGTTAAATTGCACCATGTGAACTTATCCTCCACATTCATCATTATTATATTCAATGATTATGGGTACTCAAGAGAAAATTTCCATATTCAATTCACTTTTCAAAGCAGCCACCTCTAACTAACTACCCACCACTTCTCTACACTGGTAAAAATAAGGTCTTAAAACCTTGCCTGGACACATTGTTTCACAAACTCACAAGCATTACCTAAAATCATCTCCTTAATAATTGTTCCTTAAGCTTCTTTTGGAGTCAGTAGTTTTAAAGTAGGTTGAATCTCAGTAACCTGAGCAGGAGGTGTTGCCTATTAAGTAGCTAGCACAATCACTGGAGTTGGTTTTCACCCAATTGTTTAATTATCATTACTGTTTACTCTCAAGTAACGAAAAATGAGGATCTGAAGGAATAGAAAATAGGACAGTAGCAGGTACATTTATTTAGAGGGAGAAAAGCAGAAAAAAAAAAAAAGAAACAATGAAATGCATGTTTGGAGAGTTATATTTTGAAGACAGTATTTAAATAGAATCAAACTCAGTATAAAAGGTACTTTTAAATTCTGAAACAATCATTAAGACTAAATTTAAGCATCAATTTTCTTTCACTTATTGAATTAAAAGAGATATTTGAATCATAGTACATCTGTAAAACAAATGCTGATGGGGATGATTCAGAAGAGGGAGAAGCTAGAAATCATGGGTAAGAAGCCAGAAAGTATAATTTTCAGGAAAAGTTCTCTAGTAAGAGGATGGGATGTCATTTGGTCTTTGGTAGGAACATGAACAGACCAACCACTCTCAAAGAAAGGAAAGCAAAATATGTGATTTCAAATGCAATATGCTGACTGACATATCTGGTGTGGAAGCATCAGGAAATTTTCTCTTTTGATTGCTTTAATTTTCTCAGTGAAATGAAAAATCAGGCAATTACCTGAGAAAGGAAAGGGAAGTATTGGAGGTTTAAAGGGAGAAGGAAAAGTATAAAATTCTGAAGGGTGTAGATGCCAAATAAGACCAAAACAGTCTTGTAAGGGATTAGGAGAAGGTTTTGCTTTTCCCAGCTCAGGAATTACATGCTACACTGGCCTGAAGCTGCTAATAGCCATCTTTCCAAACTTGCAGAAAAGTGTGACAGAAAACAAACCAGGACTGAAAAAAGCAGCCCAGATACAAAATGAGAAATGTAAAATTCTCATATTACTTTTCAAGAATATGGAATCAGCCAGGCTTGAATACAGAACTCCCCTGAACTTTTCTGTTACATGAGTGAACACATTCCTTTTTTGACTATTTGTTTGAGGTTTTTTGTTTTTGTTTTGTTTTGTTTTTGTCACTTGCAATCAAAGGAGTACTTAATACGTCAGATCACTAAGAAGTAATTTATGAGGTTTTAAAGGATTAATTCTTAAAATGACCAGAGAAGTATATTAGAATGATATGCTAGCAACTTGGTTATTAGGATGGATTTGGGGGTCAGAAAACTGAATTTGAATTCTGGCTGTTCCACTTAATGAGGTGGGTAACATTTGGATTTACTTAGTCACTCTGATTTTTGCATTTTCATCTGTAAATTGGATATAATGATCATAAGAGCTACCATGTATTAAGTCCCATGCATTATACCTATATTTTATATACATTATCTTAATCGCATCTTCCATTCACCACCGAAACAGGTATTGTCTCAGTTTTACACATGAGGAGAGTGAGATTTAGTGAGGTTAATAATCAGCCTAACATTCCACAACTAGTCAGATGGTACTGAACTCATGGTTATTTTATATCAAACTTAGAGTGACTGTTAAGTCTCAGTTCACTTGGACAATTTTAGTCTATGCCTGTTGTACCTGCATTCCATCTGATTATCACACTCTTTCACTTGCAAAGTCTTAGATTGGACAGCAAATTGTATGATCACTGTTGCAGTGACCAAGTTGCCTTGAAGATTAGCTTGCTGGAAGTTTATTGGGATATGCTCTCTGGATCTCTACCAAAGGTGGGAGGAAAGGAAGCAAGATTGGGCAGAGGGAGGAACAAAAGCCAACCCCACAGGGAGCTCTGAAGTTGGAATGGCCCTTTGGAGTTGTTACACTTGGTGCAAAGAGGAGGTCTGGGCCATTATGCTACTGCATCAACCCACTCATTGCACTGGGTCTGGCCCCAAGGTGGGAAGTTGCCTTGGACAAGATAGTGTTCTTTTCTAGAGGACAATTTCTTGAGAAAGCTGACAGCTGAGAGATTTTCTGCTGGACAGCATTCCCAGTAGTTGGAGAAATAAGTCCTTCACAACATCTACTATGGCTGTAAGCATCCGTTATGAATGAAGCACTGCCTCCAGACAAGAGTTTCTTTATACCGTTGCTCTGAGGATTAATGAAAGTATACCTACATATCTTTAAAAGTACGTGGCATATATTAATATATGCCTGCATATATCTATATGCATATATTCAATAAATGGCAGCATTATTATTTTATATATCATATAGTACATATTAAAATATAGTATATGTGGTATATAATATAGTATAAAGTTATCACTTCACAACAGAGAATCTGAAATAACAGAAAAATAAGATTTACAAAAATTTTAGAAATTTGTTTAGCTTGAGGGATTGCCAAGAGTAGCCCAGCACAGTGTTCTGTCTATAAATTTTCACAAAAAGCTGAAATCTGATGAGGGCCACATGAGCAGAAAGAATCCATGTATGGGTAAGTTAAAGGAACCCCATATAATGAAGGAGTGTGGGTGAGTGGTAGGGATGCATGGCTATTAAATGTGCTATTGAAATCCACTGGTTCTCATACTCAAAATCTTTTGACACCCTCAATCTCTTTAAAGAAAAAAGGAGGAAAATGTTTTTCTGTAACAAATCATGGTCTTGTTTAAGAACAAAGTCTAAAATTGGAGTAAACAGGAAGAAGGTCTGTCTGGGAACCCCATCCAACAACTTTACACTGACTATGTCTGCATTCTTACTGCTCTATTGTTAATCTACTCCCAAAATTGTATGGGGATTACCAGGGTCTTAAACTAAGTATATTAGCAGTAAAATTTAGGGTTCCTATTAAGTTAATCTCACATGATTTCAAAAAAGCCATCCCATCCCTCCAGGTTTGGGCCCCTTTAGAACATGCACACCTGTAACCAAGCAGGACCCTATCGGACCTTCCAGGGATAGGCCCTTCTCCCATATCCTCTCAGTTAGTTCCTCTCTGAAGTACCTATATAACAGTATTTGATGCACATTTCCTGAGTCATTTTACAGATGTGAAAGCCCCCCACCAAATGGATGATGTTAACTACTTGATGACCATGGACACACAGCCTCAGGCCTCCTGGAGCCTAAGGACTGAGAATGTTAACCCCTATGACACCACCCTGTTACTTCACCATCAGCCAGTCAGAGAATTGTTCGTGAGCTGATCACATACCCTGCAACACCCATCCATCACCTGGCTTTTAAAAATGCTTTACTGAAACCCTTCAGGGAGCTCGAGGTTTCTTAGATCATAGCCACCCATCTCCTTGTATGGCCCTGCAGTGAACCTTTCTCTGCTCCAAACTCCGATGTTTCAGTTTGTTTGGTCTCATTGCATGTTGGGCACATGAACTTGCACTAACACACCCGGAGCTAGATATTTGGAATTTCCAAGCAAAAATATTTAAAACTTTCTCTAGTCAGCTATATTACGTAGAAGATGTCTTCATGGATTAGCATCCTAGGCGATGCATCAACTGTTAATTGACTCTCCCTTGTTCTAGGTGTGGCTGCCACTGCCATTGTATCTTGCACTTTTCTACGTGGACCAAGACCATCAAATGAGTTTTTAGAACATAGGTAACTCTTACAAGTCTGAAAGATTTAATTGAAGTTAGTTCATATACTATATGGGGAAGTTTGAGAGAAATTTAATATTCAATTAGCAAATAATTTCAATACTATTTCATTTTTTATTACTTTAGCTTGTATTAATTTTGTCTCAATTTTAATCCCTGATTCTCCAAATTTTTCAGTGGTTTCTTTGGATAATAAGTATATTTTGGAATGTACACATGAGTTTTCAAAAGGAAAATAAAATGAAATATGATATTCTTCCTTGAAGTACATGTAAGTCAAATAAAATCAATATGAATTTCCATGTTAGCCCAGATTAATTGGAAAAAGACAAGATATTTTCAAACTTACTTTAAACATAGAGTAGATTTTCCTCTCAGGATAGCTTTTCATGATTTTTGTCCCCGGGAGAGAATGTGCCATGCTATGATTAAACCTCATGAACCCTTGACCCTGGTACATATAAAGACAGCAAGAAGCAGGTCCCGGTTATTAAAGAATCTTGACATAGACACATTCTTTCTTTTATAGTAAGAAACAAAACAGGTTTTCTTTACTCTGAGGAGAGACTATTAAAGCTGAATATTACAATGTTCTCTAAGGGGGAGAAAAGTTCATTTTCACACTCCAAGAGACATGCATGTTTCACTCTATAATTTTTTCACATAAATTACACTACATTGAGACTATTATTTGTGATGTTATAAAGAACAATAAAAGGTAAAAGCAAAATAAAACTATTAAGGATATGGACTGTTAAGTATTCTTATAAAAGGAAGAATCAGAAAAATTCCTGTTAGACCAGCTTTCAAATCTTACTATTTAAATTATTATATGTAGGTGCCATGTAAAGTTATAAAGGGTAAAAATCAGGAAATTTTTCTGTTACAAATTATTCAAGCATTTATCATGTGTGGAAATAATTTAATTCACTGCAAATGACATGGACTAAAATGCAGACTACATTTACTATCAATCTTTATTTGAGGAAGATGAATTTTGTGATGCTATAAAATCATTATTTTATGTATGATTTTATGTAAATATATGTCATTTAAGAATTAAATATATGTCATTTAAGAATGTTTCTTCCTTATTTCCTGTTGTAGTTTTATTTCCAAAGATATGGAAAACCCATACAAATAAGAAATGTTGTATTGATTTTGCTGTAACACAACTGTATAGTGACGTTTGATTTGTTATTTATAGTGATTTATAATGATATTAGTCTTTTTCATGACTTGTGATGATATCACAAAATATTTGTTTGCTTGCCTATATTTTCCTTTTCAGACAGCCTTGGAAAGAGGGAAAGAAAAAAAAAGTGGAAGGAAGGAAAGAAGGAAGGAAAGATGAAGGAAGGAAGGAAGGAAGAAAAACATTAACATTTTGAACAGGTTCAGCTATTACTGAAACTGATCATTTCTAATCTTAAATTGGGGCAAATGGCTAGATCGCAGAGTGATATCATCATTGGGCATTATGAATGCAAGACTGAACAATTAACAGCCACCCCTCAGACAGAGGACCAGGTGTAGGGTCGACTCTTTCTGGATGCTGTAATCAGAAATAGTGCGGCCATCTTCCATCTGTTTGCCTGCAAAGAGGAGCCTCTGCTGGCCGGGGGAATGCTTTCTTTATCCTGGATCTTGGCCTGCACATTCTCAGGCTCACTGGGCTCCACCTCCAGGGTGATGGTCTTGCAGGTCAGGGTCTTCACAAAGATCTGCATACCATCCGTCAGACACAGGGAAAGAAAGAAAGGGAAAAAGAAAGAAAAAAAGAGAAAGAAGGAACGAGGAAAGAAGGAAGGAAAGAAGAGAGAGATGGAGTAAATTATTAGACAGTAAAAATACTGATATTTATGTGATTTTGCCAGTTATAGGTGGCAATTATAAAAATACAATTTCTCTCAAAACCAGTCCAAAACTACTGAGTAGCATCAAACAAGAATCAGACAAAGGGGCAGACAGCTCTTGAGAGATCCTGCTTTCTTGTACATATACACAATATTTAAAAATAAACAGGTCAACAAAAATCTACAAGGGAAATTGTATTCTTTTAGGAAGTACACTTTATCCTAGCATACTAGCTATCCTTGGCTTCATGTTTCAGAAGTGCTAGTGCCCTGTTATTCAAGGGAATGAATTTGCAGATGACAAAGTAAGAACTGAATGGATACTTTGGCATCCCAAAGTAGTTAGGACAATTTTCAACTATTTAACATAATTTGCTTTTTTCAAATTCATGTTCCTTCTTAACACCCAAAAGCAAAAAGACCTTTGATTCTGCATTTGATTTAATTAGTCTGAATCTGCTGTAAAGGGCATATTTTAGTCTCTCAGTCACATTGAAATGGAAGTAAGTAAAATCATAGGACCCACAAGCAGACAAGAATCTAATGTACTGATATAAAATGATCTTTGTTATTACAAATAAAAAAAAATAGTTACTCATCTTCTTAGAGAGTCACAAGAACAAGAATGACCCTTTATATTAAATCATTACACAAAATATCAGTCAACAATATTTTTTGTTATTTTATGCAAGTTTGATCTAGCTCTATTTTGCTGAATTTGCATTATATTTCTTCTTTCACTTCCCTCACTAAATGAAAAGAAAATAAATCATTTCACTATTGAAGCATACACAGAGAAAAATAAACTCGGCTCTTTACTAACCTAGCCATTGCAAAGTCACCAGTTGTGGGATATTTGATTTCTATAACATATCTAAAGTGTTTTTCTTTTTTTTTCTTTTTTTCCAACAAAGAAAACCTTTTGGAACTGAGATGTGGTACACTGGAACTAATCTGGGATTACATTTGCTGTTTCTGTAAAAGTATTTTATATTTGACATTCCAATAAACATTTTTGTTTCTGCTTCAAGGTGACTTAATCATTTGAGGGCATTAGCCTTCATAAGAAATGAAGGCATGCCAGCATTTCTGTAATTTTCCGGAGTCCATTTTTGCCACATGCCTGTATTTATTCTTATTACACTCATTAGCTCAGATGATTACCTGGGAGATGAGTTGAATACCTGGGAGAAAGAGAAAATTAATTCAAAACATAATAAAAGTAAAAGAACTAACGAAAACACAAAACTATGTACCATACTAGGAATCCTGTTCCATTATAAAGTCTACTTGTTCCTTTTGGTATGTATGAGTGTTAACATTTTCCAGCAACTGGATGAGAGTGTCTCTTTTATTAGTACTTCTATCCTTTGCATTAGGAAAAAAGTATTTTCTCCAAGAAATATTTGGTTCTAGAAATCTATTTTGATATGTATTATAATACATAACACAAAAATAAAATAATTTACATTCTTATTAAAAGTTTCAGCCTCATTTCTTCACATATAGACACAAATATTAAAATGATAGGGTTATATTTCAAGTTCTTTTTAGTCTCAGAGAAGGTCAAATAAATTATATAAAATATTGTGAAAGAACCATTGCTCATTATAAAAACTATATAAAAATGTGTTATCAAGCCACAAAAGCAGTTCTTTCTCTATTCCTTTTTTCATTTGAAACCTATATGTACAAACTATTATAATACCCCTTGTGGAGTCCAATTAAAGTTCTGCTCCATTACAGACCAGAATCCTTTCACTATTAAGAGATCAAAAGCATTTCTCTCCTTGTGGCAAATGTAAATTTGATTACCTAATGCTAAAGAAGATTTGCTGGCAAAGGAAATGGATATGTTGGCAAAAACCATAAGAAGACTCTTCTCTTGACAGTGATTTGCAAAACTATTTTTCCATTACCTTTTACTTTATAATGTTACCAGTATCTTTTCAGTGCAAATGCTTGAATTGAGAAGTTAGCATGAGACTCATCACAGATTATAGGTTGTATTTTGCTAAAGGAAAGATTTAGAATGACATATTTTTTTTCTATTGACACTCTTTCCAACAGCTTACATAGTGATTGAAAAGGTTTTTACATCATACCTTTGATAACATTAGATATCTAAGTAGTTTTGTTTAAAAAGCATAGAAAACCAATATTAAGGCTAGTAATATAAATTGTTTGTTTAAACATATTCAGAAAGGTTTATATGCATACTAAAGTACCAAGGTATGATTCTGATGTTCCAAAGTACAGTATTTTGTGTACATATGGAAGTGGGATCAAGGAAGAGATTAGGCAATGTCTAGAAAATTGCCAGTGGGTTAAACACATTGAAATAATTTACCATAAAAAAAAACTATTTATTAATTTCAGTTTAACTATTATAAGAAAGTCATTTTAAAGATACAAATCTCAATTATGAACAGACACGAGATAATAGCTTATTTTAGAGTGTGTAATAGAGAAATACACAACTGTTTTATGTATGGCTTGTACCATAATGCCTTCTGGCCTTGCCACTCATAAGAGTTATTACCCAAACCAGGAATATCATTCTTAACCCTTTATATCTCCTCAGTTTTCCACATAGAAGCAAACACTTCCACATTTTCTGATTTTTTTGGTATTCATTTGATATTTATCTCCATATTCCTAACTGTATAAGAAAGAATTAACTTAATAGGTGTAGGCGTTCAAATCATTCACACTCTCCCAAAATGCCAGTTTTCAGGACTGGCCTTTGGCCAGCTCTTGAAAATTAAGCACTGGGCACTGGAAGTAAGGGAAATAGGGACACTTCTACTTTTATCGTTTGGTTCCTAGAATCTCATGGTCTATCTTATTAGTTAATGACCATTGAGTCAAGAAGGTACATTCTGTATCACAAAGGACATCACTCCAGCTGCATGAATATTACCTTCAAGACTCTGCTTAGCTTCACTTTTAAAAATTATTACAACACTTTCCCAGGCCACCTCTTTTTAGATGATGTGGCATTAGTATGCAATGGCTTGTGTCCACTGTTATACCTCTTTCACCATAAAATAGGCTCCTTACCTGAGGTTACATAATACAGAATTGTGTATCAGAGTATCTGTGAATCCTCAGGTAGTAAGTAGTGTTATCCTATGCACTGGGAGCAAGAAAAACAAACTTTCACCTGAGTCCAATGGCTGACCTTTTAGGAAAGGATCCAGAATAATCAATTTGCAACCAAGGAGTTGGTTGGCCTCTTCAAGGGAGTGTCATATCGAGGCAGCAGCATTGGTTTCTGATGACAGCATAATGGATATTTTGCATCAGCAATAGCTATATCAGCCTCTGTGAGAAGGAGTCCATGCTGTTGAGGTTGTCAGCAGCCACCATGGCTACCTCTAAAATAAGCCAATTGTGCATGTGCAGGGTTGGCCTGAAAGAGATGCTGGCTGACCCTTGCTGAGCCAATCATCCTATTCTCCCAGTTGTTTAAGGTCTACTCTCAGTGGGTGTCTCTAAGGGATACAGATAACAATTCACACACTTTCTACCCAACCCCGTGTGTTCATCTACATGATTTTTCTTTTCTACAATCAAGGAAATCAATTTAATGAAGACCAGTGTCTATTCCACTCTTGAATCTCACTCAAGTACTGTGACTCTGTTATTGCTCTTTTAGTTCAAAGTACTGGGATTCCTCCCTTGATCTTCCCTTTCTGCTCTTGTTAGATCCTGCATATCATTTTTTGCCTGTTCCTTTCATCTTTCCCACAACTGTGTTAGTAGATTATTGACTATATGCTCCTCATTTGAACATCTGAGGTGAAATCTGATTCCAGACATACCCCTAACAAATATAGGCATATTTGAACAAAATATTTAAGGGAAGTTGTCTAGGAGAAGATTATTTTGGACAAAGGCAACAGCAAGATCAAATACTCTGAGATTATAGCTTTCCTGGATATTTAAGCAACAAGAAGGCTAGCATGGCCAATTAGAGCAACCAAGAATTTGAGCAGTAAGAGGTAAAGCCAGAGAATAAATGTGGTCTGATAACTCACTACTCCTGGCACTCCATTCCTCTGGTTCCAAAATCCAGCACAGAATTCTGCTGATCACATTAGTCTAACTAGCTCAGACCAAAGTTGTCATAGAACAGGTAAGGTTTTTGTTCTAGCATCTAAATCAGGGGTCTGCAAATGATGGCCCACTAGCAAAGTCTGGCCCAGCCTCCTGTTTTTGTAAATAAATTGCTACTGGAATACAGCCAAGAATGTTCATTTACCAAGTACCTGTTGTGATAAAAACAGCATGACTTACAAATCCTAAAATATTTATTATCTGGGCCTCTACAGAAATAGTTTCCTGACACCTTGTCTCCGTGATAGAAAATATGCCATCCTCTTTAATCAGCAAAGACATAAAAGACAGTGTATGATTTTGTAAAATTTCCCCTGACCTCAATCTTATGGCTTAGGTCTGAGTTTCTGTTTTAGTAGAGGACTGAACACCTCAGTCCCTACTTTCTCTTCTCAAATGTTAATTGTCATTTGTGAAAGGACATACTTTCTGTCTGTGGCCTTGAATTCTTGGCTAATACCCTCTTTTCTAGAGGACTATACTCTCTGACTGTCTTAGAATTTTCTATGTGCTTATCTGGAATTCAAACTTCTGTTAAACTTTGGCACCTTATGCTTTTATTTTATATTCTGTTAAACTTTGGCACCTTATGCTTTTATTTTCAAAAGGGCAGTGTCTGCTCTTTCAGTGCTTTCTGTTCTACAGGGTGTAGGGTGATTTGATCTCTGGGTCTTTCCCACTCTTCCTTGTTTTGCTGCAGGTAATTAGACAAGGTCCTAAGCAGACACTGAGTCTGCTTTGTTTAAAGATATTATTCCATTCCTATTAAAAAAAAAAAAACCCAATAGAGTGTAACTTGGTTTTTGGTACATTCTTGCCAAGTTAATCCAATTGAGAAATCTACATGAAAATGTGATTTCTGATTACTGTCTTGGCTATTCATGCAGGATTTTTTTTTAACAATTTTCCATTTTTACTGGCTTACCCAGAAGTACGATCAATGGAAACCACAGCTTCTTTGTTAGTTGTAAAGGCTTTGGAAAGTTTAGTGAGAGTTATAATTGACGCACTCATAAACAACAAACCAAGAAAAATTTAGTTGAGTAGTCATTCTAGAGCTGTAAAAGGAGCTTAGTCTCTGTTGTTACTTTTTAATCTGTGACCTGTCTAACAATTCTATCAAGACCATCATCAATCATCATATTCCTCAACAAAACCAGAAGTTTATTCAGTTTCAGGAAAGGGAAGCTGATAGAAATTGAATCCTTTGAACCCCTGATTTGAGATCATATTGATCTGACTCTAAAGTCTATCTCATAATATCATCAATTTTTATATACATATTAATATTAATGTGAAACAGGTCTCACAATTAAAGGAACTAGAGCCTAGAACTGTATTTGTAAGAAACCAAGACAATCTCACTTGATAACTTTACCTTATACAGTAATATTGGCTTCCAGTTGCCATAAGTGCTGCCGCTGCCTGGTTTTGTTTCTTCAAGATAAAACAAAACATTTGCTTAACAAACAGAGTTCTCAGATTACGAGAGAACTCCTCAAATCAAACATATATAGCGCAACTGTACTGCAAGATCTGTATATGCAGGCATTTTCACTGAAATCACCAAATAAAAAATATATTATTACATAAACTGTTCTTTATTAAATTGTTTACTTACAAACAAGCGTCAAGATGTCTCCATAATCTGACACTTAGCTAAGGGAGACTAATACTATTCAGAAATTTATTTTTCTAGTTACCTAAGTAATTTGGCTGTGATGAACATGAAGAAATCTAAGTTGCTAATTCAAACTTAAAAATAATTCTCTAAACACCAAACCCTTTTGTGTGGGCTGCGAATATGTTAGTAAGTTGTTTTCAGTCTGGCAAAATGATTAATGTTTTGTCTTTAACTGAAACATTTCAATTACAACAAAATATAAAATCTATGGAAGTCTTTTTTCAATGCCAATATGTTTTGTTTTTAAAAATCCTTATACATACTTTGCTATTTGTTGAAGGAGAGATTTAAATGATTAGGGAATGATTAACCATGGCAAATGAAAAGTAGTTGTATAAATAGTGTATGCTTGCTTTGTGATGTTTCTAAGGGTTTGTAAAGAAAAGTATAAATTCAATGCTAATATTTTCCCATTTACAGATATGTGCTTAATTATGTGATGTTACATTAAATTAGCTAATATTATATAGAATTAATTATATTCCAGGTATATAACACACATCTTTTTTTCACTTGATTGATGTTTTAGTCTTAAAAAATAAAGACAGTTGTCCCTATTTTACCAATGAGTATATTAAGGTTGAGGAATATAAGAGAGATGCCAAAAGTCAAAAAGCACTAGAATCAGACATAAATTAGTCAGACTACAAAGCCTATGCCAATTTTCCTAGACTAGGATAGGTATTAAGTATTTTTATCTGAATTGCTTAAATGTGGGCATCAAAATCCCAAGTGTATAATAATTTTAGTTTCTGTTTCTACATATATGAAACTCATTGAATGAATTTTCACAACTGAGAACACAATGGTAAAAGAGAAAGTTGTTTTTTTTCCAGTTTCCTTTATAAATTCTGACCTGAATTTATTTTACAAACAGTTTGAATTTACCAGCATGTTGTAGATCAATAATTATGTTTTGGTACAGTGACTTTTACCTGTAATCTGCATTTTATAAAAGACATTTCCATTAAAGGAAACAAGTTTTAATGAGTAAGCTACACAGAAATTTTCATCTCACACTTAACAATGAATATTACTGTTCTTATAATTTGCACTTCTCAGTCATAAGACATCCCTTTGTGGTTGTCATAATTGGTCTAATGAATTTCTAAAAATAAATGAAAGTCTAATTTGATCCAGCACCCATGAACAATCCACTTATTCATACAATTCACTGACCTGCTTTGAAGACAAACCATGCCAAAATGAAGTCATGCTTTTCTACTAAGTGTGTTGCCTCAGTGAGAGCTTTTGAATGGCCTGTTCTTAGGTTTATAGTGGGGATTTCCAGTGACAAAGAAACACAATTTGATCTCATAACCCTAGACAACACAGACTTATTTTAAATGACAGAAACTTAAGATTGGAAGAAAATCTGAGTCATTCTACCATCAGAGTTTTCCACCCAGTGGAAAACTTACTGATCATCTTGGATTTGGTCAGTTTAGGGACATGACAGGATGCTCTACAGGTGGCAGAGTTAAGCATTCAAATCATTTCTCTAGCTAGGCACAAATCAATACCTCTGAATGTCTAGCATCCCTTATCACATAATTATCCATCCAAAGGTTCCCAAGCAAATGTTCCTTTTTTTAAATTTTTTTTACATTGATACTCATTAAAGACCTTTGAAAGAAGGACACTTTTTATTGTGTTAAGACACTAATCTCTGGTTAAGATTGTGTGTGAGAGAGAGAGAGAGAAAGAGAAAGAGTCAGAGCGAGAGTGAAAGAAATAGAGAGAGAGAGATAAATGTGTGTGTGTGTTGGGGGGCATTTGTGATACATAATCAAATGATAAGTTTACAAGAGAGATTTATCACAGATCATCTGTATTTTTCATAATTCCTTGAATGGTGGCTGAAGGTAAAGAATGTCCTTGTTCTGTGTTTCATCTTTGGCCACCAATATAATAGCATCAGTTTTCACATTGCTTTTGAACACTAATCATACTAGAGTAAAAGATGAAAATTCATTGAATGTTTTCACTAAGAATAAAATTCTCTTACACTAGCAAGAATTTTGTCAATAATTTTCACTAGTGTCTGTCACAAGCCAGAATTTTGTCAATGATTTTCCAAAATCAGATTCCACAATTTGACCTTCTATATGACACTCACCCACCAAAACCTTCAAGAAGGGATAATGTTAAGATTGAGACATAGGGCATAATGAAAAATTTTAAAAACTGAATGATTTCTTCTTGACAGTTGTAGAAATTGGAAAAAACCCACATTTTTCTCTTTATCAATTAAAATATGCTTTTAATGACAGTAAGGATTATGAAAATATTATGGACAGTTGTGTGTCAAAAAATTTGATAACCTAGATGAAATGGGTAAATTCCTAACAGTACATAAATTACCGAATATGACTCAATAAGAAATAGAAAATCTCATAGTCCTATAATAATTACATAGCCTGAACCAATAATCAAAAATTCCACAACAAAGAAAAGCCCAGGATCAGATGGTCTCACTGGAGAACTCTATTAAACTTTTAAAGAAGAATTAACAAATCCTTTTCAAATTATTCCAAAAATAAAAGAGGGAAATACACTTCTTAAATGATTATAGAAGGCCAGCATTATCCTGATAATAAAGCTAGACAGAGACTTATAAAAGAAAAAAGGAAATTACAAACCAATATCCATTATGAATATACATACAAAAAGGAAATTAATAAATGATCCTATTTACAAAATCATCTAAAAGAACAAAACATCTCAGAATAAACTTAACCAAAGAGGTAAACAATTATACACTAAAAACTACAAAACGCTGTGAAAGAAGTTATAGGAAACTTAAATAAACGGAAAGATTGGAAGACTTAATATTGTTATGATTCCAGTACTACCCATAGTGAATAAAACTGAGAGTCCAGAAATAACAATGGAATAAAGTTAATAGTACGGAAATAAACCCATATATTTCTGGACAATTGATTTTCAACAGGGCTCCAAGTATATTCAATGGAGAAAGAATAGTCTCTTCAACAAATCGTGCTGGAACAACTGGATTTCCACAGGCAAAAGAGCAAAGTTGGGCCCTTGTTTCACACTGTATAAAAAATTAATTCAAAATTGATTAATGACTTAAATATAAGATCAAAACCATAAAACTCTTAGAAGAAAACATAAAGGTAGGTTTTCCCAGTCTTGTATTTGGCATTGGATTGTTTGGTATGGTGCCAAAAGTAGCAGCAACAAAAAATATGACACACAAATTGGACATCATCAAAATTAAGAATTTTGTGCATCAAAGGACATTATCAAGAAAGTGAAAAAATAACTTACAGAATAAGGGAAGTATATACAAATCATATATCTAATAGGGCTTTACTATTCAGGTTATATAAAGAATACCTACAGTGCAACAATAAAAAAAGAAAAGAACTAAAAATTTGGTGAAGGACTTGAATAAACATTTCTCCAAAGAAGATATACAATGGACAATAACCACATGACAAGATGTTTAACATTGTTAGTCATTAGGGAAATGCAAATCAAAACCACAGTGAGATATCCATTCATATCTACCAGGATGACTATAATTAGAACAAAAAGGGGAAATAAAAAGTGTTGATGAGGGTGTAGAGAAATTTGAACCCTCTGACACTGATTATGGGAATGTAAAGTGGTGCAGCCTATGTAGAAGATAGTTTAGCAGCTTCTAAAGAATTAAACATAGAATGATCATATAACCCAGCAGTTCCTCTCCTAGGTATATACCCCAAGTAATTGAAAGCAAAGTTTCAAACTGATACATGTATGCCAATGTTGATTATCCACAATAGCTAAAAGGTAGAAACAAACCAAATGTCCACCAACAGATAAATGAATAAACAAAATGTGGTATATACATACATTATTCAGCCACAGAAAGGGTTGAAGTTCTGACACATACTACGACATTGATGAACCTTGGAAACATTAGGCTAAGTGAAATGAGCCAGACACAAATGGGCAAATATTGTATAATTCCACTTATATGAAGTATGTAGGATAGGCAAATTCACAGAGATAGAAAATAAATTAGAAATTACCAGAGGCTAGAGAAAGAAGAGAATGAAGATGATTGCTTAATGGGTTTCTGAGTTGAGAGTTTCTGTTTTGGTGATGAAGATTTTTAGAAATAGCGATGATGGTTGCACAACATTAAAAATGTAATCAAAACCACTAAATTGGACATAAAAATTGTTAAAATGACAAACTTTATTTTATGTATGTTCTACCACAGTAAACAAAGGTAAAAATATAGAAAAGTAAAGCAGAACAGGTGAGGTTCTGGTCTTAATAAGTCAATATGCTATTCTAACTAATGTTGATTTTATCTTGTTTAATTTATTCTGGTTAATTTAAATTGGAAAACAGCAAAATCAGATTTACATTTTATAAAAATATTTTGGAAACAAAAAAAATCAGAGATTAGAAGAATAAATTAAAAATATTATTCAACTGTATGCTGTCTAAAAGAGACATGTTTTATATTCAAAGACACAAGTACATTGAAATTAAAAGGATGTAAGGTTATGCAAACAGTAACCAAAAGAGAGCTGGAGTGGCTATACTAATATAGACAAAATAGATTTTAAGATAAAAATTGTTACTAGAGGCAGACATTTTAGAGTGATAAGAGAGTCAGTAAATTTGTTGGCAAAACATATAATTATAGATGTATATGCACCTTACAATAGAGATTTAAAATATATGAAACAAAAATGGAAAGAATTGAAAAGGAAAATAGACAATTCAACAATAGTTGGAGATTTCAATACCTCCCTTTTCAATCATGGTTAGAACAACTAGGCAAAAATTAACAAGATTCAACACTAAAAACCAGCTAGAACTATAAGACGTAAGAATAACCATATCCCAAAGCAGCAGAATACACATTCTTCTCATGTGCACCTGGGACATTCTCTCTCCTAAATTATAAAGTAGGTCATAAAATAAGACTCCATAAATAGAAAGGATTGAAATCATGTTCTTCGACCAAGTGGAATGAAATTACGAACCAATTACAGAAGGAAATTTGTAAAATTCCTGCTATAGTCTGAACGTTTGTGTCCCTGCAAAATTTGTATGTTCAAATTCTAAGCCCCAAAGGTGATGGTAGGTGGGGCCTTTGGGAGGTGCTTAAATTATAAGAGGAAACCTTCATGAATGAGGTTAGTTCCCTATAAAAGAAGATACAGAGAGATCCCTAGCCCTTCCACCATGTGAGAATACAATAAGAAATTGGAACAGAGGTCTTACTTGACTATTCTGGCACACTGATCTCAGACTTCCAGACTCCAAAACTGTGGGAAATAAATTTCTTTTGTTTATAAGTTACCCAGTCTGTGGTATTTTGTTGTAGCAGTCCGAATTGAACTAAGATATTACAAATATGTGGAAATTAAAAACATACTCCTAAATAATCAATGGGTCAAAGCAGAAATCAAAGAAAAATTAGAAAATACTGTGAGATGAATGAAAATGGAATTAAAACATCCTAAAACCTAAAAGATATACCTAAAACAGTGTGTAGAGAAATATTTATAGTGGTAAATGCCTATACTAAGAAAGAAAAATAACTCAAATCAATAATGTAACAATTCTTGTTAAGAAGCTAATAAAAGAAGAATCCCTAACCAAAATGAGCAGAAGGAAGCAAATAATGAAGATTAGAATGGAAATAAATAAAATAGAGAATGAAAAAAAAAAGAAAAGAAAAAGCCCCAATGAAATAAAAGATAGTTCTCTGAAAATATTAACAGAAGTGACAAAGCTTTAGCTAGACTGAGCAGGAAATGAAAGGAGACTCAAATTACTTAAATCAAGAATGAAAACGGGAAATATCACTACTGAATTTACAGGCACTACACAGGCAGGTTTATGAGGGAATACTATGAGCAACTGTATGCCAGCAGATTACATTACCTAGATGAAATGGACTCCTAGAAAGACAAAAACTAATGAACTCACTCAAGAAGGAATAGAAAATATAAATAAACTAATAATAAATAAAGAAAATGAATTAGTAATCAAGTCACTGCTGCAAAGAAAAACCCCAGCCCAAATGGCTTCATTAGTGAGTTCTATCAAATGTTTAGAAAGTAGTATTAATCCTTCACAAACGATGGCAAAAATTAAAAATAAAAGTAGAGCAAACACTTCTCAACTGATTCTATGGGGCCACTGATACCCTAATTCCAATAGCAGACAAAGATATCATAAAGAAAGAAACTACACACTAAAATACCTTAAGACTACAGACACAAAAATTCTCAAACAAACAAACAAACTAGCAAGCTAAATGGAGCAATATATAAAAAAGGATTGATTATCCATTATGACCAAGTAGGATTTATCCCAGGAATACAAACATGGTTTAACATTTAAAAAGTCAACATAATATAATATATCAAGAGAATAAAGGGCAAGAAACACATAAGCATCTCAATAGACACAGGGAAAGCATTTGACAGAATCCAACAGTCAAAAAACTAAAAACAATGTAAATACTCCACAAAATATAACTAGAAGAGACTTGCTAAATATGATAAAGGACATCTACTAAAACCCAAAGCCAACATAATACTTAATGGTGAAAGACTGAACGCTTTACCTTTAAGTGCAGGACAAATCAAGGACGTTCATTTTCACCACTTCTATGCAACACTGTAGTACAGGTTCTAGCCAAGTCAATTTGGCAAGAAAAATAAATAAAAGTCATCCAGATTGAAAGGAAGAAATAAAACTCTATTAGTGTATGACATGATATTAGACAGAAAATCTTAATGAAGACACACAAAAATATCTCTTAGAACTAAAATATAAATTCAGTATGATTTCAAGACACAAGATGAATATGCCAAAATAATGTACTTCTGTACTCTTTCAATGAAAAATCCAAAAATGAAATAATGGAAACAATTTCATTTACAACATTAAAAAGAAAAAAGGAATTTAGGAATGAAGTTAACAAACAAAGAAAAGACTTGTACATTGAAAAGTAAAAAATATTGTTAAAAGCAGTTAAAGATGACCTAAATAAAAGATGACATCCCATGTTCATGTATCAGAAGATTAATATTGTTAAAATGGCAAAACTCCCAAATTAATCTGTGAATGCAATGCATTCTCTGTCAAAATCCAAGCTTCTTTTTTTCAGAAATTAACAATGTTATACTAAGATTAATAAGGAATGCAAGAGATCCACAATAGTCAAAATAATCTTGAAAAAGAACAAAGTTGGAAGCCCCTCAATTCCTGGTTTCAAAACTTACTACAGAGCTATATTAATCAAGAAATTGTAGAATTATCATAATGATAGACATATAGTTAACTGAAATATAATTGATAATCCAGAAATAAACTCATTTATTTACATTCAATCATTTTTTTTTTTTTTTGGTAAGGTTATCAAAGAAAGGAAAAGAGGGACTTCCCTGGTGGTACAGTGGTTAAGAATCTGCCTGCCAATGCAGGGTACATGGGTTTGAGCCCTGGTGCAGGAAGATCCCACATGCTGCGGAGCAACTAAGCCTGTGCACCACAACTACTGAGCCTGTGCTCTAGAGCCTGCGAGACACAACTACTGAGCCCACGCACCGCAACTACTGAAACCCGCGAGCCTAGAGCCCGTGCTCCGCAGCAAGAGAAGCCATCGCAATGAGAAACCTGCACACCGCAACAAAGAGTAGACTCCTCTAGCCACAACTAGAGAAAGCCTGCGTGCAGCAACAAAGACCCAGAACAGCCAAAAAATTAAAAAAAAAAAGAAAAGAAAGGAAAATAAATATTTTCAATAAATGGTGCTTAGAGAAGTGGATATCCACATTCACAATAATGAAGTTGGACAGTTACTTTACACCATAAGGTGTAGTTAGGTATAATGATACAATAGAAGTTATTTTTTACAAATTTATGCACAATTTTGATAGCAAATATAATAAATATATTGGCAGCAAGATTTTTAAAAATTATTCTAATTAAGAAAATGTAATAGTTCACTTAAAAGAATTTACAAGACCATAAAAGGATACAAAGTAAAAATCAAAACACCTTTTTACTTCTCTCCCACAGCCTGCCCAGGAGTCAACCACTAAAACCAGCTTCGTGTGTGTAGGTTTGCATATGTGTGCATTTATGGATCCTTCCAAAGAAATTCTGTAAATGTAAAAGAATTTTGGGGGGCTTCCCTGGTGGCGCAGTGGGAGAGACTCCGCCTGCCGATGCAGGGGACACGGGTTCGTGTCCCAGCCTGGGAGTATCCCACATGCCACGGAGCGGCTAGGCCCGTGAGCCATGGTCACTGAGCCTGCGTGTCCGGAGCCTGTGCTCCACATGGAAGAGGCCTCAACAGTGAGAGGCCCGCATACTGCAAAAAAGAAAAAAGAATTGTTATACTCAAATGTCTGCACTTAGCATGTAGTATTCTGGAACTTGCTTTCTACTCTCCACCCCCCATCAAATGAACACTGCACATTAACAAACCTTACATACTTATGAAATGTTATAATTTTATGCTATTTAATTATTTTATATCATATATAAATTATGATTCTCCTTGAATGTTTGTGACAAAATTATTCTAACAAGACTTCCTTTGATGTGTGTTTATGTTTCCAAATAAAGTAGTAATACTTTTAAATTTAAAAATGCATTAGCAATAATGGTAATATAAAAATTGTGGTAATAATGTCTTAATAGCCTTTTCTAAATCTACTTCTCTTTCAAGATAACATCCTGCTACCTGCTGCATTGAAAATGTCATTGGCATAACTTGAAATTCTGTATTTTGTGGTTCCTTTATTTTGAGATTTTTAAAAAATAATTTGATCATTGTCTCTTGCACAAATAAATTAGATTTTCCAAATCCTATAATTTCCATCTTACTTTCACTGAAATGCTTAAACACTCTTAGTCTCTAGGAATTTTCATTTGCTAAATTATTTATTATTTTTTTGTTCTCCTGCTTTCTTTCCTTCTTCATTTTGCAATCTCCAAACTCTCTTAAACTATTTTATTACCTATAATTATTCCTTCCTTTCTCATTAAGACTTCTTATTTTTTAATTTGGGTCAAAATTATGCCTAAAATGGATTTCATTGAATATCAAAAGCCTCAAAGAGTAAAACAAATAAAAATAAGCAAGCTGTTCACCATTTATAGTTCTGATGGAAAGGAAAAGGTCAAAGGAAATGGAAAACATGAAACCAGCACACTTGCAGGCTGAAATTCGTGTAATGACTATGTCAGGTCTCTCGTTTCATTTACATGAGGAATTATGTTTTAGTTCCACACAATACTGAGTAGAATCTGCAAACAAAGTACAGATGTGCCCAGTAACAAATATATGATTGTTATGTTTAATTTGCTTGTATATATTCTCTAGTGTTCTTTGTCCTCCAATAATCTTAAATTCAGGTCAAGATTTTGTAAGAAGAGTTATGGGTTTTACAATGTACTAGCTGAGTTATTCCCAATGTGCTAACAGTGACTTAAATGAAACGTATTTGTATAACCAACATAAAGTATTTACAATGTGTGAAAAGACTAGTTACCTAGGTTAACTTGGCTTTATTAAAATGATGGCATTTAAGTCAATGTACACAATGAATTAAAGTTGCTGAATATATATATTCATGACATTGGATGATTTTTTTGGAAAGAAATCTGAACATTTATTAAGCATTTACTGTATGGTTAAAAATTATACCCTCTTCGATCACTGCACACTCTTTTTCCTGTTATTAAATAAGAAAGCTCAGTCAAATTTACAGTGGAGACTTGCCTTTTAAATGATTGTTTTTGTTTTTTTTTCTTCGGTACGCGGGCCTCTCACTGTTGTGGCCTCTCCCGTTGCGGAGCACAAGCTCCGGAAGCGCAGGCTCAGCGGCCATGGCTCACGGGCCCAGCCGCTCTGCGGCATGTGGGATCCTCCCAGACCGGGGCACGAAGCCGTGTCTCTTGCATCGGCAGGCGGACTCTCAACCACTGTACCACCAGGGAAGCCCCTAAATGATTGCTTTTAAGAATAGTTGCATTACTTCTCGGCCTTTTGGCTAAGATCATGTGTGAAAAATAGTTGTGTTTTGTTTTTACACTTAACTGCTAGTTTTAAAGTTATTCATTCCTTGAATTAAAAAGAACAAAAAACTGAATGAAATTATAAAATTTTCAGCCAATATTTTCAAACTTTTGGTAGTATGAATTACAAAACGTATATCACAAATGTGCCTATTATGATTGATCACTGGATGTTACACAGCATCTTTCTATAGGTAATAAGGAGTTTATTGACACAAAGGGAAAGGTTTTTAAAGAGATATTTTAAAGTAAAATCAAGTAACAAAACATGAAACTGGCAAAGAAAATAGATTTATTAGGACCAAAAAGTCCTTAAAGCCTGTCAGAGATATTAAGTTGCCTTTAAACCAGTTTAAAGAGCCCACTGTGATTCTTCAGCTACCCATTTCCAAATCAATCAGGGGAGAAGAGCTCACCAATACCATTTGAATAAATACTGCTCTGCCTTCACCACCACATAGACACATTTTATGTATAAATATTGGCGTTACTTTAAATTGCAAATAATTGGAAAATAATTAAATAGCCAATGATTTAAAAGTAACATTTGAATTAAGATCTATTCAAATATTGCAATATTTTCTAGCTATTGAATATGTGTTGAAAAATATTTAATGTCCCTGAAAGTATTTTAAATGGTGTTATATCAATAAGTAAAGGAAACACACAAAATATAAATTCTGAATGAGTCTAGAAAGCCAATAAAAAATGAAAATATTTGCATTGGTTAACTCCCCTCAAAAGTATTGGTGATTTTATTTTTTACTTTTTTAAAATAGAAGCAACCTGTATTAATATTTATTGTTTTCCTATAAAATTTAATGTATTAGTAAAAATATTTCATTCATTGATAAAACACACTATCTAGATATATTGATGAGCCTAAAGAAAACAAGTACTTCTTTGGAGAGTTTTTTCCTAGGGAAAATATCTTTAAATAGGGAACATTGAGCAATAGATATGTAAAATCTTAGGCTTGATCTGGACTTGAACGTTTTGTCATGTACTTCACCATTTCCCCAGTCATTCACCTAATATTGTAATACAATATAATATATTAATATCTAATATAAATGAGATAGAATGATCAAAAGAGAAGAATGATCATACCTTCCTTTCCTCCTTTGCACCCATCATTGTTTTTTAGAAATAAAATAGATATTTCTCCCTTCACCCCTATTTATTTATGCATTCAATTATTTATAGTTATATAATATGGACTCATAGATTTTGATTTTAAACTCTGGGTGATTTCCAGTATTAGTTTGTTGCTCAAATTGTTTCAGTTTGGGCCATTGGGAGCTCTTTCAGTTGGCTCCATCTTACCTGCATGTCTCTGACCTATCTTCATCCTTGTCTTGATGTTTTCACTTGTTTTGTTTTCTAGCACTATCCTTATTTCAGGTACCACAAGATGTTCCCAGCTTATTATCTATATCTGCTACTTCACTCCTAGAGTCAGTCATTTCTCCAGAGTCCTAGTTCCTTTTATTGGAGAATGCAGTTAGGAACCATGTTCTAGGTGCTAAGTTTACACATTGCTATTGGAGTGTTGATGTTTCTAGACCATCTCAGCTGACAGAGCAAGAAAATATATGTGTGTTTACTAGTTCATATATATGTGCATGTCTGTATTTTTATATGTATCCATCAGCATCTATATTAAGCAAAACACGAGTTCATACTGATGTATCCAATTGTAATCAATTACCACATGGAGCATATCACCTTAGTTATCTGTAACCTCCCACTCCAAAACTAAAAAATCTGCCTCCCTCTCTCTGCCAACCATTTACATACTTGTTCAATTCCATTATATTTCTATAATGGTATGAGAATTTTTAACCCATACCCATGTGAAAATAACTTCTTCAACTAGAGTATAGTGTTTATGTACAGTTTTGCTTTAGTATTAAAGACTCCATTCCACTTATTTCCAAAGTTATCTAGATCACCACTCCCCCCCACCCCAACCCCTTTCAGAGATTGTTTTGTACTTCTGTAATGCAGTTAGAATGTTTTCTTTTTTTTTTTTTTTGGTCACAGACTGCATTTGCTGCATTTCTTCTTGTGATCTCCTTACCTTCTATATAATCTTTCTAATTGTGTACATTAAGATTTATTTTTTGTTCTGTAAAGTTCTATGGGCCTTGAAAAACTCATAGTGCATGTGTCCAACATTTCAATATCATACAGAATTACTTTACCACCCTAAAATGTCCCCTGTGCTTCATCTACTTAAAACCACCTTCCCTCTCACCCACCCCTACTGAACCCCTGTCAAACACTAGACTTGTTTACTATCTCTAAAGTGTTTATCTTTTCTAGAATGACATATAAGTATAACCATACAGTATGTAACATTTTCAGACTGGATTATTTCACTAAGTAATATACATTTAAAATTCATCCACGTCTTTGCATGACTTGATAGCTCATTTCTTTTTATCACTGAATAATATTTCTTCGTATGGATGTGCTACAGTTTGTTTATACTAGTTTGTTTGTTAAAGTACATCTTGATTGCTACAAGTTTTGATGGTAATGAATAAAGCCGCTATAAACATATCTTTGTTAAGAAGCAGCCAAACTGTCTTCCAAGATGAAAGTGCCATTTACATTTCCATCAGAAAGGAATGAGAATTTTAGTTTCTCAGCATCCCTTAGACCTAGGGATTTTTCTTTCTTTCTTTTTTTTTTTGGAAGGTCGGGGGACCCAAGGGCCTCTGCAACTAAATATCGTCACATTGGGGCTTAATTTCCAATATATGAATTTTGTGGGAACAAAAATATTCAGCCTGTAACAGCATATTTAGACCATTTACATTTAAAGTAACTATTGATATATTTGGATTAATATCCACCATGTGTAACTGGTTTTATTTCCTGTATTTGCCATATATTTCATTTCTGCTCTTTTTCTGACTTTTCTGTTTATAATAATGTTATAAACATCTTAGGTTGGCATGAGCCATGGTGTCAACATGCTTAGCCCCCTCTGTAACTGCTTCCCTTTAGTTCAGTGGACAGAGTTCCCAAGGCAAAAAATACCTTGTGACTTGGCTTGGGGCTGGGTTCCCCACTCTTGTTCTTCCCCCATCGTGAGAGCCAGGCCAAGCCTGTAGGGGTCCCAGGTCCTGCAGGATGGGATCTGTAGCAAAGGATAGGTGAGGAGCTCTGAGTGTGTCCTGCCCCCACTGCCTCCATCTCATCTCTTCCACAACTTGCCTCTGTAGTTCCAGAAAACTCTTAGCATCTGACAAAGGGGTACCCAGTTCTTTCCCTATTGGCTTTGCTGTTCCCCCGCCTCCTTTTTGTGCTTTTCTGTCACCTGTTTAGCCACTGTTTAAGTTGTATATATTGTTCTGAGGCGCCTAAGATTCTTATCTTAATTCTGTTTTTTGTGTTCACGATTAAGCATTATATATTATTCCATTTTATCACCTCACTTAGCATTTATATTCTTTTAAAATTTATTTTAATGGTTTAAGATTTATGTTATACATTTTAAACTAATTTAAGTCTACCTTCAAACGGCACTACATATACCACTTCACTTGTGATGCCAGGGGGTTATGGGAGTATTCTTAATCTCTCCATCCTACCAGTGTCACATTACTACATTCATTTCACTTACCATAAAGCTACAAATACCAAAGCTATTATTATTATTGCTTCAAACAATTATCCTTCATATAAGTTAAGAATAAGAAACATAAATGTTTTAAATTTACCCTCATTTATTCCTTCTCTAACACCTTTCCTATTCGTTGCATAAATCTGTTTTCTGATGCACCTCATTTTCCTTCCGCCTGAAAAATGTCTTTTAATATATATTTGTGGGTCAGATCTGCTGATGACGGATTCCCTGTATTTTTGTTTCTCTGATAAAGTCTTGATTTCTCCTTTACTATTTTTGATGGATAATTTCACTGAATATAGAATTCTAAGATGGTGCTTTTTTTTTCCTGTCAATACTCTAAATGTTTCTCTTCTTTCTGCATCCTTCCATATTTTCTGACAATGTGTGCACTGTAATCTTATCCTTCTTTCTTGCTAAATAAGATTATTGTTGTCTCCTCTGCCTTCTTTGAGGATTTTCTCTCATATTTTGGTTTTCTGCAGTTTGAATACGTTGTGCCTAGGGTTTTTTGAGGGATTTGTTTTGTTCAGTGTTTATCATTCTTAGTATTCTAAGTTAATTTGATATCCTGTTGGTGTCTGACATTAATTTTGGAAAGTCTTCAGTCACTATTACTTCAAATATTTCTTCAGCTCTGTCTTCTCTTTCTTCTCCTTTTGGTATTCCAATTATGCATTTATAACAAGTGGTATTGTTTTGGTATTGTTCTACAGGTCTTTTTGGTATTGTTCTACAGGTCTTTCATGTTCTGCTCTGGGATTTTGTTATTCTCTTCTCTCTTTTTAAAATAATTCTGTTTTCTCTTTGTTTTTCAATTTGGGAAGTTCCTATTGACCTATCTCTTCCCCTGCCCTCTGGATAAAGCTCTAACTTATTTCTGGAGTATACTTTTTTTTTGAAAACGCTCTAGATCTATGTCGCAGTAATGACTCTTCCCTTATCTTTGCCAGAACCATGGGACTCTTCCCAGCTCTTCATAGTGAGAATTTAATAGAGCCCTTGGAGGTAAAGCCATGAAAGCAAGGAGGGGCTCCTCTAAGAGTGAAGTCCACTGAGAGTTTCTCACTATCATCGGTAGCACTCTCAGTGTCCATCATTTTGTCAAAATTACTATTTAAATGTTCCCACCTGTTCATAGGTCAATCAACTTATTTTCCAGATAACCATATATTGGCTGTGTCTCTCTGGATTTTAGGGTGGTGGTTTGCCCTGCAAACTCAGTTCTCTGATGTGTCTAACATAAATTGTTAAATTTTAGTTTTCCAGCTTTTTTCTTCTTGTGGAGATGGAAATTATGTCTTTTAATCTTTACATATCAGAGCTGAAAACAGAGTCTTCTGCAAATTTAGTTTTGATAATCTATTAATCTTACTATATTCACCATGTCCATTTTGAAAATTCTATTTAACTTCTCATCAAGTTGCTAATCAGCTAAAGAAATATTAACCATGAAATGGATATGAAATTAATTACTCTCCAATGTCTCTGAGATGCCCATCTGCTTAATATTTTTCCCTTTAACTCAGAATAATGAGGAAGAGAAATCAATTTCTATTTCTGTAGCAGTTGTCATTAGTTGTCTTGAGTTGGACAATTGCTATGTATTGACTCACCAACTTCCAGCTTCACTTCAATATTAAACACCAGTATGATATATTTCTTCTCTATACCCAACCTTAAATATCAGTACTTTCATTTTTTCCACTATATTTCTGAATGAAAAGATCCACTTCAACTTTTATTCCTTAATTGGTAACACTGACCCATAACAGATAAGTTATCTCCTAGCACATTTCTTGATCACAATTTCAAATCTAACAGGGCAGAACTCTTTATTATTCCTCTCTAAGCTCTCTTTCTTCCTTCTTCTAAGCATTTTAGCAAGATGACATATCCATATGATTGTAACAGCCCCTTATATATATGCATTCCCAACAAAATCTGTGTATCAGGAACTTGTGTTATCTTCTTTATTAGACCCTCAACTATGTCATTTGATGTTGATTGCACTTGGTTCACTCACTTTAATATTACTGTTATTTGGTAGTTTGTATGCCATTGGAGTGCAGCCTAAAGAGAGGATACTTTTCTCTTCTTGCAAATGTACTGCATTAAAAACTATAAACCAGATTCACAGCTTGCTATTTTATTTTTGGAGTGAGGCCAAAATAACAGCACCTTTCTTCCTGCTTAAAATTAGAACCATTTGAGAAATTAGACTTGTGAAAAGATGCTCAACATCACTAATCATCAGGGAAATGCAAATCGATACCAACTCACACCTGTCAGAATGGCTAACATCAAAAAGACAACAAATAACAAGCATGATTTACATTCTTAACATGCTGTAGGTATAAACAATATTATTCATAGAATGGAAACACTGATTCAAAACCAAACCTACATAACACAAAGAGTAAGCTTCTCTGGAGCCCAACTCCTAAGTATTCTGGGAATCCTCTACGTGCTATTTAACATGTACTCATAAACAAGTTTATTGTGACTGAAGGTTTCTGCTTTGCTTCCAGTCATCGCAGGTTTTTTTAAAACCCAGAATCTATTGTTTCTCTGCTGGCCTGTATTGCTGTTCCATATGACATTAGTGTCTAGTTGAGGATTGGTTGATGCTCCATTTCCTTCCAGATATTACAGATTTTGCTAAAGACTACCACTGGGTATCACCATCAATATGTGTCAATGTCTCACAGCAGCAGCGTGAGTCAGGATAGAGTCAGGCCAGGCTATGTTATGCTGCAACAACAAACATCTTCAGAATTCCAGTGGCTTAATACAATGGGATCTCTTTCTCACACCACAGTCTGGTACAGGACTTAGGATTCTAGCTCCCCTCCAACTCGTGATGCTGCCTGCCTTCAAAATATGACCTCAGTGGTATCCATGATAGGGGAAGAGAGCATGGGTGGTCATTTCTTGGGTTTAATGACAAAACCTGAACTTACATAAGTCCGGTGGTGTGCTGCAGCTAGTTCACCGTGGTTTGAAAGATTAAATTTGTGCATCTCTTCCCAACTCCAAGTTTATTGATGCCACATTTTTAGCCCACTATCAGCCATGGTGTATTTATACGAGGAAAATCAGCAAATACTATAAACAAGGTTTTTTTTTTTCTTTCTTTTTTTCCTTTTTTCTTTTTCCAGGAAGCTGGTTTACCAGCATGACACTGCAAAACATCATTTCCACTCTCCTCCTATTGGCCAGAACACAATCACTTGGCCTCACTTTAATTGCAAAGAGATTGAGAAATGTAATGATTTTATGTGTCCAGGATGAAGAAATAACATTGGTGAATACCTGGCCAATTTTGCCCTAGTGCCTAAACTGTTAGATCATTGGTGTTGAAATAAGGGAGGAACGCATTACTATTGGTATGTTTCACTTCCTTAAGATGTATGGTTGCCCACGAATTCTACTCATGCCACAATGTCTTACGGAGTTTTATTTAATAAAACAACTCTTTAATTTTCTTCCTATATCTCCAATTCATTAAGAGTTCAATGAAGAAAACATAAACTATTTTCAGTATTTTAAGCAGGAAAAAAAATCCAATAAGAGTAATTAGGCACTTACAAATTAATTGAAAGGGCTACAAAAGCAGAATTCAAGGGATTGTCGATGGAAGATAGATCCATGGTCGTGTGACCATAGCTGATCCAGAGGGAAAGAAGCTATAGTGGCTATCACTGCCATTATACCCTTTACCAAACATTGTAATGTAGCACCAATCACAGAAAATTTGCATACGTCTCTAAACACCAGCCATAGTGGGAAATAGCTTCCACTTGACTTCAGTGTTAAAATATAAGTGGATATATTAGCAGACCTAATTTGCATCAAACAATGTAGCTATCAGAGGATATGGGCAATGTAGTTTTAAGTTTTCTACCTTCTTAGATACACTAAAAAATGTAAAAGAAAGTGAGAATGGAAGTAAGTACCATTACACCTTATTCCACATAAGTCTTCTCTCATTCAGTTTTAGGCATCAGTCAGTAATGATATTTTCCCTTCCTTCAAGCATATCAACATAAGAAATAGATTCTTAAGGGTCATCTACTTAGTTCAGCTATTTTAGTAGGCTTTAGGCTCACCTGAATGACTGCAGTATTAATTGCATTATTTACTCATCAATGATAAATTCTATTTTTTTCTGTTTTGTTTTTCTTCCAGTTTTATTGAGATATAATTGACATATAGCACTGTATAAGTTTAAAGTTTATAGCATAATGACTTGACTTACATGCATCGTGAAATGATTATCACAGTAAGCTTAGTGAACATCCATTATCTCATATATAGATACAAAATTAAAGAAATAGAAAACTTTTTGTGTGTGATGAGAACTCTTCTCTTAGGATTTATTCTCTTAACAACTTTCATATATAACATGGAACAGTGTTAATTATATTTATCATGTTGTAAATAACATTCCCTAGTACTTATTCATCTTATAACTGGAAGTTTGTACCTTTCAACAGCTTTCATGGAATTCTCCCTTCCCCCAACTCCCTCTTCTGGTAAACACAAATCTGATCTCTTTTTCTATGAGTTTGTTTGTTTTTGAAGTGTAATTGACCTACAACACTATGCTAGCTCCTGTTACACAATGTAGTGTTTTGCTATTTCTATATATTTCAAACTGATTACTATGATAAGTCTAGTTACAATATGTCACCATACAAATATATTATGTAGTTATGGACTATATTCCCCACACTCTATATTTCACACCTGTGACTTATTTATTTTGCAACTGTAAGTTTGTACCTCTTAATCTCCTTCATCTTTTTCTTTTCTCCCCCCGATTCTCTTTGACAACCACCTACTTGTTCTCTGAATCTATAACTGTTTCTGTTTTGTTAGTTTGCTCATTTAGATTCCACATATAAGTGAAATCAAAAGGTATTTAACTTTCTCCATCTGACTTATTTCATTTATCATAATACTGTCTAGGTCCATCCATGTTGTCACAAATGGCAAGATTTAATTATTTTTATAGCTGAGTAATATTCTACTTTACATATATTTGCATATATTATAAATATGTGTGTATATACATATATATTTTAATATATTCTTTATCCACTCATCTATCAATAGGTACTAAGGTTGTTTCCATATCTTGGCTATTGTAATTAACACTGCAATGAACACTGGAGTACATAGGTCTTTTCAAATTAGTGCTTCCCCCCCTACCTTCAGGAGTGGAATTGCTGGATCCTATGGTGGTTCTATTTTTAATTTTTTGAGCAGTACTCATACTGTTTCCTATAGTGGCTGCACCAGTTTACATTCCCACGAACTGTGTACAAGAGTTCCCTTTCTCCACAACCTTGCCGACATTTGTCATTTGTTGTCTTTTTGATGATAGTCATTCTGACAGGTGTGAAGTGTTATCTCATTGTAGTTTTGATTTGTGTTTCTCTTATGATTAGTGATGCTGAAAATCTTTCATTTGCCTGGTGGCCATCTGTATGTCTTCTTTGGAAAATGTCTCTTCATATCCTCTGACCATTTTTTAATCAGGTTGTTCACTTTTTGATGTTGAGTTGTATGAGTTTTGGGTATATTTTTGATATTAACCCCTTAACAGATATATCATTTGCAAATATATTTTCTCATTCAGTAAGTGGTATTTTTTGCTTCATTGATAGTTTTCTTTGCTGTGCAAAAGCTTTTTAGTTTTATGTAATCTCATTTATTTATTTTTGCATTTGCTTCCCTTGCCTGAGGAAACATACCCAAAATATTACTAATCAATGTAATCGATGTCAGAGAGCATACTACCTATGTTTTCTTCCAGAAGTTTCATGGTTTCAAGGTCTTATATTTAAGTCTTTAATCCATTTTGAATTTTTTTGCATGGTATTTCAATTTTATACACATTTGTAATTTATAAATGCATTTATATTTATAGTGTACCTTGCTCCAATATATAATTGTCAGTGGCATTCCAAAATACATGTAATGAAAATAAAGTTTTAAAAAAAAAGATGCTTAGGAAAATATAGATAGAAAAGGACATGGCATCAAGGAGGAAAGTTTGTTTTTAGGTATATGACTCATAGATTCTTAAATTGTTGTTAATGTTGAGCTGCAAACTTCACTCTGAGTTTCATGGTAACCAACACAAAAATGCAAAAATGGAAAAATGATCATCTGTACAAGGTACATTAACCATGAAGATTCATCCAGATCTACTACATGATTTTCAGAGCTCGGTGCAAAATAAAAATGCAGATGCAAAAGTTATGTAGTATTTCAAGACAGAAACAGAAAAACATTAAAACCAAGAGCAGACCTTCTAAGCATGGGACACAGTACTAGTATACAGATCACATGTCTGTGAATCCAAGCTAGCTCTGGGCTCATTTTTTTCCTCCACAGAAACAAAGCTTTTCCTAATACAGCTAAGAAAAAACCTCTCACAGCAGTTTCCATCCATAGACATTAACTAATATAGTGACTAATAATAGTAAAAATAGCTAATCTTTCTCAATGATTTACCATATGCCAGAAACAGACAGTTCTAGAGAGCATTCCTCTTTCCTCAGTGGAGATAAAAGTAAGCCCAGGACAATACATTAGAGCAGAGAGCACAGATATCAGTTAGAGAACAATATTATATGGTACATGTAGCCCTCTGACTGTCTAACTTCAAAAGCAGGAATCAAAACCTCAGCTACAAGAATGGGAATACAGCCATTGGAATGGGAATACAGATCTCAGATGAACACCCCCTTAGATACAATTTCTATGGGTCAGAAACTACAGCCCATGGACCAAAATCTGGCACTTTGCTTGTGTTCATATGGCCTGTAAGCTGCGAATAGTCTTTATATTTTTAAGTGATCACATTTTAAGTGGTATTGTAAATATTTATATAACATCCTCCATTTGCCTCTTGGCTTGCAAAGCCTAAATATATATACTATCTCACCCTATATGGAAAAGTTTGCTAACCTCCTGATTTGTTCTATTGAATTATAATTAAGCATGTTTTCATGTTTTTACTCTATGTGTATATTGCCATTTTTGCATTTATTCATTTTATGGTATTAACATTTAATACTTTCTACAAGTCCAGTCTATGCAAACTTTTATTATTATTACTACTATTATTATCTGAACTGTCAAAATATGCTGTGTGTCTAGATCATTGAAAGATTTTTTTATTCAATTTTGTCTTATTAGTTTTTAAGTCTATATATTAAATATCCTTCTGTCTTTCCAGCACCTAAGACTGTATCTTTCAGATGTAGGCAAAGCTCTGGAATTCAAATGAGGAGATGGTGGTTCACGTACTGGCTCCAAACTTAACACATCAGGTCTTTGGGTAAATCATTTACAGTCAGTTGATTCTCCACTTTCTTATCAGTAAATATGGAATTGTAGTATAATAGAAAGAAACCCTGAGCTTTGACTTATGAGCTGTGTATCTTAAGAGTTGCTTTGTCTCTCTGGGTCTCATAATACTTTCCTTCAGGTTTATCATGGCAGCCTGTTACATGCTATTACACTCTGTCAAGGCAAGAAAATAGAGCTTATTTAATAAGCTCTCAATTGCTACTATTAAGATCAAAAACAGTAAGAGATGTGAAAGAAGTTTTTAACTTTAAAATAGAAACCATACATATTTCTAATATTAAATAATGTCTCAAAGACCTTCAAAGATGGTAGATGACATCTCTCCAAAAACACAGTCTTCCATTTATTTACTGCTTATAGGAGCCACAGAACCACTATAGCTTGCATGCTTTTGCTAAGAATCAAAGTGTTAGGTTTTGTTCTGTTTTGTTTTTCCTATTGACATTCTACTGTATAAAATCATACACAGCTGAAAAGAGTGTACAGGAATCAGATGCAAACTTTATTGGTAGCCTTGAAACTTTACATCACAGACTCATTACTTGCCTTTACCAGTTAAACTTAGTTGCAGAAATGTACTCTTAGTTTCAAAAGGATACTGAGAACTTTTTTTTTACTCACGAGTTTCATTTGTGCTGAGGGCAACTTTTTCTCCTGGATACACATCACATGTTTGGGACAATTACCAGGATAAAAATAAGAAAATAAAAACTGTACATATTTTTCTACAGCTGCTCTTTTCAAATGCAGTGATTAGATATGACTGCTAACATAGTTCATAAGATGTGTGCACTTCAAAATTCTGTGCATTGGTGAAAAATTATATACATGACTCAGTTAAAGGTGCTAATAATTTTTTACATTAATTTCATTTATGAAATACATTGTACTTCACTGTGAATAATAATTATAACAATTATAAAAACATAGGGGCTTCCCTGGTGGCGCAGTGGTTGAGAGTCCGCCTGCCAATGCAGGGGATGCGGGTTCGTGTCCCGGTCCGGGAAGATCCCACATGCCGCGGAGCGGCTGGGCCTGTGAGCCATGGCCGCTGAGCCTGTGCGTCCGGAGCCTGTGCTCCGCAACGGGAGAGGCCACAGCAGTGAGAGGCCCCCGTACCGCAAAAAAAAAAAAAAAAAAAAAAAAACATAATTAAGGAGAATATACTCATCAACACTAATCATTTATTTACAAATATTAATTAAATAATCAAACCAAGAATTCACTTGACAAAGATTATTCAGCACTTGTTAGGTGGTGAACAGAAAGTTCTGCCTGGGAAGTACAGCAAAGAACAACACAAAATCCAACACTTCCTGGAGCTTACACTTCATGTTAAGTGTGGTATGAAAGTGAGAAATTCATGGGAGGCAACCTGGCCCTGCACCCTTGTTTTGAAGTTGAAAGCCCCAAGCCCTACAGAGGTGAAAGGATTGGATCAATTCAAGAGCCACTTAGGAGCCACGTCAGGACTAGTATGCAGATCTACCTGATCTCCAGTGTGTGCTGATTTAGTAAGCCAAGTACATGTAAACTGAAGCACATCATTATATCTGCTTTAACTAGATTTTGCATTTTCACATAGCTGTTTTACAAGCAAAATGCTTTTGGACATATGCGTCAGTGTAATACCTTGCAGTGCTTTAGTTAATGGAGATCCTCTAAAAACGTAAGCCAGGTAATATCACTCTAGTGAAAACCTTCAATGACTCACTTTTTCTCAAGGCAAAAGCTAAAATCCTTTAAATGCCCTATAGAGCCCTGCGTAATCTGCCCTTCTCCCTCCCTTTTATTTCTCTACCATCATCTCTTACTACTCTTCCCTTTCTTATTCTAATCCAGCCACCCTGTCCCTGATTCTCTCAAACATACCAGTCATACACCCACCTCAGGCCCTTTGCACTGATGGCTCCCTCACATGGAGAATTCTTCTCCAAGTTTCTCTTCAGGACCTGCTTCTGCACAGCCTTCAGGAATTTTCTCAGATGTCATCTCAGTGAGGCCAACCCTGAGGACCTATCTAAAACTCCATCCCATCTCCTCCCCCTCAAAATTCCTTATCCTGCTTCCCCTGCAAGCCTTTTCCTTTTTTCACACTAACCATAACCACCTAAGCTATTGTTTAATTTACTTATTATTTTATGATCTCTATTTTCTACTGTCTTTCTTCCCCAGTTGGAATAAAAGCTCCTCAAAGACAATGCTTTGTCTGTTCTGTCAGTGGTGTATCCCAAGCACCTAGAAAAATATTCTGGTATGTAGTAGACACTCAATTAATATGTGTGGGAGAAATGAGTGTTGATTTTATGCTTATTATGTAATGGAGACTATGTGCTAAGAGGTATGGAATATGCGAGCTCTCACCCAGCTCGCATCTAGGAGACTGTCTTATGAAACTTGTCACATAACACACATATACGCACATGTGTGCATACACACATCCAACACTGAAGGCATTCATGGATGTATATATTAAAAATTCTAAAGGCTTTATGGAAAGATGGAAGAGAAAATTACTTTACACTAAAGCACTTCCTATAAATTCCCTTAAACTTTTTTGTCTTTCTCAAGTGTTCTTTTCTCATGACAGCTGCCACATTTATGCTTTCTCCCAGATCTTTTCAACCATCTTCTCAGTCAACCTCTTTTCAATATTCTGTGATTAAGACCAACCAAACCTTTTCCCAATTATATATCTACCTTTCATCAAATTCAGCAAAACAAAAAGGCTTGCTAGAAATCCTCCCTCCTCAGCAGTGATTATTGGGGTTTGCAGTGGAGAAAGTTTATTATCTTGTTGTTTTATATGAATACATCTTCTCCACAGTCTTCAATAATTGAAGGGTATTGCTTAGGATTCTTGGAAGCAAAGAGAGGACAAATTATCCTATGAAATAAGCAGTTTCCAGTCCATTAAAGGAACCTGACCAATATTTTTATCTTTCCACCAAGAGACAAGAGAGTTATACTAGGACAATATAAGAAAAGCAAGCCAAACTGAGTATATGATAGAAATAGATTATATCCAGAGCCTGAAGAAAAAGAAATAATAGAGGGAGATTTAAACCAAAAACAAAATAAAAGAGACCAAGAAGTAAAAATTCAGAAACTTTCAGATGAAATGAATTAGAAATAAAATTCATAGAGATGGTATTATCCAATGGGAAAGAAATAGTTAATTGAGTGTAAAAATAAAAATTCATTAAGCACTAGTCCATAGAAGTAAAGTCAAAGAGGCAAATTTAACTGTCTCTCTGTTCATTGTGGAAAATGGTTCAAAACATTAGGTTTTATCCTAACAGTGTTTGGTTGCTGTATCTGTCAGGCATTCAAACCTTCATATTCTCTATGCTTTCTTTCAGTGTGAGTTCAGGTGTGGAGGTCATCAGAAGGATACCTCATGCCCACAGCTAGCTTTGTTGATTTCCTGCATTCTTAGGGACTTGACTATAGAACGACATGAAGCCAAGAGAGAATACCCTGAGATTACATTTAAAGGATTATCAGCCTTCAAGGAGGCCATCCCTCATGTATTCCAAAGTTCAGTGCAACAAAATTTGACTGTTGAAAAGATTTGCACCATGAATACATGTGTAAATGCAGTCTTTATTGGTTAATAGCAAGTATCTACCATATTACTCCCCAGATATATAACGTAGATTCTTTATATTACTCAGATTAATGGTATTAAAACTGTGGATGGGGCTTCCCTGGTGGCGCAGTGGTTGAGAGTCCGCCTGCCAATGCAGGGGACACGGGTTTGTGCCCCGGTCCGGGAAGATCCCACATGCCGCGGAGCGGCTGGGCCCGTGAGCCATGGCTGCTGAGCCTGTGCGTCCGGAGCCTGTGCTCTGCAACGGGAGAGGCCACAACAGTGAGAGGCCCACAGACCGAAAAAAAAATTTAAAAATAAAATAAAACTATGGATGATGAAGAAACTAAATGAGGTTTCCAAGCTGCCATTTCTCTTTCACATTCTTTTGTCCTTCTCATACATGAGGTTCGAAATGAGATTTCATTGAAACAAAAAGACTTTCCTTATTTTCATCATTTCTATTATGCTGTGTTAGCATCGCCAAAGAAATAATTTAAATGAATAGGAAATAGATGAATATCCATGATAATTTCTCTACAATTATTTCTTTGCTTTCAGTTAAGAGAAGGCATTCTTTGTTTTCTTTAAGAACTATGATTGGTGAGCCATATGCTCTTATTTTTTTTTCTCTCCTTTTTTCTCTCTTTCCTTCTTCCCTTTGTCCTCAAATATTTGGAAATGGTATAAATAAATATTAATTATTTTCTAGTGCTAAGAAGTGTAAAATATGCCATTGTTTTCATGAAATTTGTATTCCAATACAGATGACAACTCTTTTACTATTAATTTCATAAAATCATGTTTCCCTATAAGTAGAAATATAATTTCTTCTGGAAAGAAACAGTGTCCTAAGAAAGGAAATAACTAAGAAAGGAGAAGAGAAACTCTGTTCTTGAACCTGCTGTATAGCACAGGGAGCTCAGCTTGGTGCTCTGTGATTACCTAGACATGTGAGATGGGGGGGTGGGAGGGAGGTCCAGGAGGGAGGGGATATATGTATACATATAGCTGATTCACTTCCTTGTACAGCAGAAACTAACACAACATTGTAAAGCAACTAAACCCCAATTAAAAAAAAAAAAAAAAAAAAGAGGGAAACACACACACAGAAAAGAAATTGATGATTGATAGGGGAAGTATAAAATCCTTGAAATTTATTAAGACAAAAAATTGGGATTTGTCAAAGAAGAAAGATGCAGTGGTACTTCTGAGGTTAAATGTTTCTGTCAATAGCATAATGTAATTTTGCTCTCTCTAATTACCTACTACCCACTGCATTTGTATGGTTTTTTGCACCATCACAGATTGTTGCCCAGGTATGTAAGAATTCCTCTCCCTCACCCCCAACCCCCTCCACCATCCTTTACCCAATTCTTGCTAATAAATCTAGAAGTCTAGTGAGTTTAGAGTAGAAAAAATGAGAAGTTGGCTTTGGTGATATGGGAATGGAAAAGAAGGCAGATGAGACAATGCAGGAACTTGTTTGCCATGTAAAGAACTTTGGTTTTCATTCTAAGAGCATTCAACAGCCATTCTACAAATATTTATTGCCTGTCTATGATAGGCCATCATTTGGATATTTGCAAATATGTGTTAGCAGAGACAATAAGTACGTAAATGATGTTATATGTTTGCAGGTGAAAAATAATATGCAAATGTAGATGAGGATAAAGGGTCAGGAGTAAGTGGGGTGGGGGCAACAGTGAGCAATGACATACTCTACTTTGCCTTGTAAGGATGCACTTCTCAGGGAAAGATGAAAAATGAACTGAATGTTGGCTTTTGAAATAGTCCAGGACAGAGGCAATGGTTTGGCATGTTAGTGATGATAGAGATAATGAGAAGTGAATAGATTTAAGAGACATACAGCAGGTTAAATTGGTAGGACTCCACGATGCGTTTGATATGAAGGATGATGTAATAAAGAAATATCAAGAGTGTTTCCTTCGGTGCAGAATTGATCAGTAGCAGTTCTATTTTTGAGATAGAGAACTCTGGGAAAGGCTGGATTGGTTCTTTTTTCCAGCTGGTAGTAATCAGGAAAACCTTGAATCAATTCTTTAGTAATTCACCATGACTTATGACAGGGCATGACCTGAATTATTGTACATATATTCTTTTTCTTTCATCTTTCTATGCATTCATTGGCTGTTTGTAAGTAACTTTGTATTTTAAAAGTGGTTTTGATTAAGCTAGAGTTAGTAATAAATGAACATAATAGAATAAAAAAGTTGGAAAACTGTTGTTACCTAACTTCAAGACTTACTATAAAACTATAGTAATCAAGACAGTGTGGTATTGGCAAAAGAATAGACAAGGAGATCAGTGAAACTGAAGAGCCCAGAAATAGACCCCCATAAATATAGTCAACTGATCTTTGACAAAAGAGCAAAGGTAACATAATGGAGAAAAGTTAGTCTCTTCAGCAAATGGTGCTGGAACAAGTGGGCATCCACATGCAAAAAAAAAAAAAAAAAAAAGAATCTAGACATAGATGTCACACTCTTAGGAAAAATTAACTCAAAATGGATCAGAGACCTAAATGTAAAGCACAAAACTATAAAATTCTCATAGACGATAACATAGGAGAAAACCTAGGTGACCTTGGGTATAGTGATACTTTTCTAAATACAACTTCAAAGTTTAAAACTAGACCAATGACCTTAACAGACACCTCACCAAAAAAGCCAGATGAGAGCTAAGCATATGAAAAGATGCCCCACATCATTTTATCAAGGAAATGCAAATAAAAACAGTAAGTAAATTCCATTAAACTCTTATTAGAATGACCAGTATCTGGAACACTGACAACATTAAATGCTGGAGAAAATGTGGAGCAACAGGAACTCTCCTACACTCTTAGTGAGAATGCAAATTGTCACAGTCACTTTGGAAGACAGATTGATGGCTTTTTACAAAACTAAACATACCCTTACCATGCAATCTAGCAATCATGCTTCTTGATATTTTCCCAGAGGATTTGAAAACTTATGTCCACACAAAAATTTGCACAAGATGTCTATAGCAGCTTTATTCATAACTGTCAAACCTTGGAAGCAACCAAGATGTCATTTGGTAGGTGAATAGATAGATAAAATGTGGTACATCTCAATAATGGAATTATTGGAATAATTAATGGAATTATTGGAATAATTAATGGAATAATGGAATTATTCAGCACTAAAAATAAGTAAGCTATCAAGCTGTGAAAAGACATGGAGGAACCTTAAGTTCATAATTACTAAGTGAGAGAAGTCAAACTAAAAAGACCACATACTATATTATTTCAACTATATGACATTCTGGAAATGACAAAACTATGGAGAAAATAAAAAGATTGGTGATTCCTGGGGGAGTGAGGGGTAGGGGTTGAATAGGTAGAGCACAGAGGAATTTTAGGGCAGTGAAAATACTCTATATGATATTATGACATTATAATGATGTGTCATTATACATTTGTAAAAACCCATAGAATGTACGACACCAAGAGTAAAACTTAAGGTATAAACATTGGATTTTGGGTGATTAAGATGTGTCGGTGTAAATTTATCCTTGGTAAAAAATGTATCATTCTAGCAAATGATGTTAATAGTGGGGGTGGCTATACATTGTGGGGGCAGGGAGTATATGGGAAATCTCTATACTACCTCTTCAATTTTGTTGTAAACCTAAAACTGCTCTAAAAAAATAAAGTCTTAAGAAAGTTAATGGGATACACATCTGTTCACTAAACTCTAATAGAGTAGCACAAACTCCTATTTGTATTATGGATGCTCACAGTTGAAGTGAGTGTATTCACTTTCTGTCCAGCATAGATTTTTATTGTAGTGTACCTGTCTGACAATTAGCTTTTTTGACTGTAATATAAGTGCTTGACATTAAACTTTTGACTGTTGATCCATTCACGTCAAATATATTCACCTGGAATAAACACATTGCCAACTACACAACTAGATAAAGAGCCAGGCCATCACCTATGAAGTTCCTTTTTTATTTTATTCTACTTTTTGAGAGCCTTGCTTGACTTAGATAATTGACCATTTGACTGACTTCTTGCTTTTCCCTTCCTGCACTTTAACAACTGCTCTTATGTTTTAAATTCACCAAAAAAAGTGAACTCACAAAACCATAGGTATCCCAACCTTGACCCCAATAAAAACAGAATCATGGATCTGCTCTCTCTCTCTCTTTCTCTATCTGCAACCTCTCTGTTTTAGCCCTAAGTGTGACTTGTACCCTCTAGGACTTGTAAGTAATAAACTTGTCTTTTCAAAGTTCCCTGATGGTTGTTGAGAGGTGCATCTTGCAATCACGACAAGAACCACACGGGCCAGTCCAGCCACAGCATTGGCACCAGGGAAGGAAATCTCTGTGAGGGCTTCCTACACATAGTATTGAACCAGGTGAGTTCCCACAGGCATTTCCAGCCAATGGCATCACTATCAATAGGCTGACACAGACACAAAACAGTTATTTATCTAATAAACTTTACTGAGCACCTGAAATATGTATGTCACCCTGTTACCAAGTCCAAGCTCTCTCTGCTCGCCATATAACAGGCCAATAAATCGGGAGAAGAGGTGTTGAGGCAAGGAATAGTGACTTTATTCAGAAATCCAGGCATATGAGAAGATGGTGGACTAATGCCCTAGAGCACCATCTTAGTGGGGTCTGGATGTCAGTTTCTTTTATAGAACAGACAGGGGGAGGCAGTGAGGAAGTAAAGTAAAAAGGTCATTAGTCTTACAAAATATCTTCTGGCTTGATCAGCATTCAGGAGGGGATGTATTAATTTCTTCTTTTCTGCAGCCATTCATAGGTGGGCATGGTCAGAATGTCTCCCTGTGAGCTGAACAAAGGCACTTTAGTTTAACATTCAATCAGAGGGGTAGGGTTCCCCAAAGCAGACCATTACACATGCTTACAGCTATAGACCACATCCTTTTAGTGATTATAGTAACAAACAGCAACAGAGAGCAAAGCTTAAAGTAAAAGAAAAAGATGCAACATGGAGTCAGATTTTGTTCTTCCCAATTACAATTCTATTCCCTTTTGATGGATACAGTAAGAAAAATCAAACTTATTTTTATGCCTCTGTATTTACTTATCCTTGAATTCTGGGAGTTGCCAAAAGGGTCACAGAATGGTTTTTACATGTATCTTTTGATGCAGCTTTTCACAGCTACCTGTTGGTCTTAGCTGCTGCTTGTACAGGCCTCCTGGAAATTGTCCATGATCACTAGGGCTCTCACAATGAAGCTCTCAGAGTCTCACTCATAACTTTTTCATTATATAAAAGAAGAATTTTGCACTGGACCTGGCAAGACATATTTTATTCAGACCACTGCAGTAGGAGAGAGAGACTTCTGTATAAACAGAGCTTGAAAAAAAAGGCAGGAGGCTTTTTAAACACTGGGATGTGCTAAAGATAAAGCACGGAAGGATACTGGGAAGGCAAGATTGGACAATGTGATTAGGCCACCTGTGTTTGTTAATTGACATTTATCCAAAGAGGAGAAACAGACTTATCTTATCATCATGACAGAAGGTAGTTTTGCAAAGTACATCAAAGTTAGACTTCTGCACTCCCACAGGATCTAAGAAATTAGGAGGCTATCTCTCTAGATGTTTGGATTTCAAAGACAGGGCTCCCAGATCTTTGAGGAAACAGTGTTGAGTAGTAGGAGATTTACATCTCAAAGGGGAAGAGAAAGAATTTACAATCATAAATTTTCAAAAGTAAATGTTCTAAGAAAAGGGAAGTTAGCATTGTATAGTTAAGTTTTGGCTGGAACAAATAGTAAATGTTTTTGGCAATGCTGAACTTTCTCAAGCAGTCCATTTTAAGAGAACTGGGGTCAGCCTAGGGAAATGGTCTTGGACCAAAGAAACCAGGCTGGCATTTCCTCTCAGTGTAGGGGGTTGAACAGAAGCATTTGCACCAGGAGTTTTGCAGTGCTCACCTGCAATATTATGTTTTATACAAAATATATATTTGGTCATTTAGATTCCTGAGTGAAAAGGACAATGGGAACATCTTTTATTATATAATACTTGGTCTCTTGCCCTCAGTTCCTGAAATCACTTCAAACCCATAAAGGTGAAATGGGTGTCTTGTTATTCACAACAAACCCTTTTCCACCACAGCTGAGTTTATATTAATAAGGTGACTTTTGGAAAACACCTAAGGCTGGGGGCAGCCAACCATGAATAGAGGGTGGAACTTTTTTGTCTCTTCCCCTGATTTCTGGGGAGGAAAGAAAAGCTAGATGTTAAATTGAACACCAACGACCACTGATTTAATCAACCATGCCTATGTAATGAAGCCTTCATAAAAATACAAAAGGAGAGGGCTCAGAGAGAATTTGGGAAACCAGAACAATTCAATGTGCCCCCATGCTGGGCCCAAACTTCATGAGGACAGAAGTTCCTTTGCTGGAGACCTCACTCTCTGTGTCTCTTCATCTAGCTGTTGATTTACATCTTTTACTATCCTTGGTAATAAACTGGTAATATAGTGAGTAAATGGATTCCCTGAATTCTGTGAGCCACTCTAGCAAACTAACTGAACCCAAGGAGCTGGTTATGGAAACCTTTGATTTATAACCAGTTGATAAGAAGCACAATATTGTGTATAAATAAGAAGCACTGATATTGTGACGATGTCTGAAGTGGAGGGCATTCTTGTGGGACTGAGTCTTTAACTTGCAAAATCTGATGCTCTCTCCAGGTATATAGTATCAGAACTGAGTTGAACACATACGGCTGGCGCCTGGAGAATTGTCATATTGTGGAGAACCCTCTCTCCCACACCATACACACACACACACAAACACACACTGGAATTTGGTGATTAGAATCATTTTATCATCCAATTCCTGTCACTTAAAATTGTACCCATCCATCATGTTGATGACTCTCTCATTCAGCCCAACACTTGGCACTGTGAGGAATCTTCAATCTCAGATATTATTTGAGCAATTCTCCATCTACTCATAAAGCCTGTAATACCTGATGTATCTTTCTGCTATAGGTTGTCTTTCAAAGACATCATTTGGGTTTCCAGAGACATATCAATATGTAGTTGAGAATGAACTCAAGGGTAGGATTCATGCTTCTCATGGGCTAAACGTCTCCATTAAAAAAAAAAAAAAAAGCAACGAATGAGTCCATTGATATCTTAGGAAGGAGATATTATATGATTATATTCTTCATATAATGGTTTATCAGAACATCTTCAACTCAACCAGCATTCCCACCAGTATTTATTTCCATGTTTGTAGAATTTGTATTCTAGCACAAAATAGACATTTTTTACAAATTATGATGATTTTTGTGAGTGAATTTTTTGGCATTTCTATTTTATTTTTTAACTGAAAGAGCCATGTGTTGATGGGCCTAAAGTATTATGATAAGTGAAATGTCAGAAAGAGAAAGAAAATACTTTATGTTATCACTTATATTGGAATCTAAAGAATAAAACAAACAGAAACAGATTTATGGATATAGAGAACAAAGTAGTGGTTACCAGTGAGGAGAGGGAAGAGGGAAGGGGCAAGATAGGGGTGTGAGATTGAAGCACAAACCACTAAGTATGAAATAAATAAGCAACAAGGATATATCACATAGCATAGGGAAATATAGCCATTATTTTGTAATAACCTTAAATGGAGTATAATCTATAAAAATATTGAATCACTATGTTATACCACTGAAACTAATTTAATAGTGTAAATCAACTATACTTCAATTAAAAATTTAACTTAATAAGTTAAAACATAAAAGAACCATAAAACATTGTAAAATTGTCAGACATAAATGATAGTGGGATCCACTGCTGAGAGAGATCTTGTTGATTCTTCAGGGTTCTATCTCTTTGATCTTAATACTGAATCATTTCACATATGAAATAGGGTTCTTTGTTAACTGTTTTATCACATGACACATGATGTTAGGACTAACACCAGTTAAATTTTACATGTTTACACATTTGAATTTTAACACTATCTCTTATTTAGGTGAACCTGGTTTTAATAGTTCATATTTAACACTCTGTATTCAGGACTTTTTATTAGCAATGAAAATATGCATTGATGACTGGACCCATATTCTCCAAAAAGAAATTTATCCTTTTATTGATTATTTAAGCTAAGTGTAATATATATAAACACACTTCTGTAGTGTATTTCTGGTATTAAATTCCATACCTTCCTCATATATGAAACATTACTTCCTATCATCTGGTGCTGAAAAAAAAATCTTATTCTGGTCTTACTGTATGAAAATGATTTAGTGTTCATTGTTTAGAAGAATAAACTACTCAGTTTAGCTTTCTTATCCCTATGACTTAAATATGCATTTGATGTTTTTCCACGTGCTCTTACAACAAACGCTTTAAATGATGTCATTTATTTATAAATCCAACATGAGAAACCTAAAAATTGACTCTCAGCATTTTCTTTGCTCTCTTCATTTTGTGGTTGATTCTGACCTACATAAATTCCCTGAAATGAGTAGGTTCCTTCCAAATAGTTTAGCATTCCAAGCACTTCATACAGTCTGCACAATCCTTATTCTTTGCTCGTTTCCACTGCCAATGTGCGTTGTTATAAAAATTAACCACATTTTTTTTCCAGTAATAATATATTTGCTCTAAAGGTTATATTGTAAATTTCACCAGGTCCCACAAAGAAAGTGATATATTTTTATCATCACTATTGCTATTACTCTAAAGAGATGCATGTAAAAAGTTGTGTACAGGGGAAGGTTTTTTAAAGCTTGGAGCAATGTTTCTGTTTCATTCATCTACTTAGTGTGTATACCAGGGTCAATCATAATGAAAAAAAATCTTCCCAAAACACAACCACAGCTTCGTTATTTTTGTCCTCTCTGTAATAGAGGTTCCAAGTTGACACAGATGGTAATAATAAGGAGGTTAGGCCTGAACACTGCCAACTGCGTCATCCTGAACCTTTTCAATACACCTCATCTGAAACGATAAGTATAATTCCTGTCCTATGTTGTACTCTGCTTCACTTCCATACATCTTTTAAAAGTATTAAGGAAACCACTCAGAGAGCATTATTGGAAAATAAGAGAGGGCAAATATTCTGGTCAACCAAATAATGTTTTTTAATACTTCCCAGCAGTTACCTAAAATCCCAGCAGAATTCAAAGACTTTAAGAGGTAAAGGGGAAAAGGGTTTGATGGCAGTGGGGGAAGGGCAAGAATTAAAAGGTTCCATTCAGTGTTATCTCCTGTCAGTTTACCTGAAATATTTCAGCATATATAAATTCACTATAGCATTCGTGAAAGGCCCTGATACTAGAGGAGAAACATCCTTGTAAAACTCTGTGTAGATTAAGTAACCAGATATTAGATACCAGAGAATGACTAATTGGCCAAGCAAAATTTTATCCTACTTTATCTTACCTATAACATGATAAAAAATAATAAGTAGTAGTAGCACTTTAAAATGAAATGAATAAATAAATTTTCCAATCTGTGAAATAAAGTACTTGCACAGTTTTGTGAAATACTATATTTATGTGCATAAAATATTTTTTGCTATTTACTGTAAAAATGCTCATTTTTGTGTCCTAGAACTGAGTTATGTTTACACAACTCCAACGTTAAAGAAAAAACCTACAGCCTGTCACAATAAATGTATGCAAGCAATTTCTGTAATTCAATTTTTAAACTAAAAATATCAGAAAAATACAAAACAAAATGTCATTAGTTACTTATTCTATCAGTCCTGCAGTAAACAGAATCTAGCTCAGATAGTTCGAAAAGCTTCACCAGAATAGGGGCATGGACAATGGATGTTGAAGCATCCAGAGATTAGCAACAGTGAGATGCCATTATCACCCCTAAGTCTGAAGGGCAAAGGAAGGTCAAACTAAAGCTGAGGAGAATGGGAGGCTTAATGTAGGGATTGCCTGATTGCAGCTGCAGTCATGGAGGGCACTAAACACAAAGAGAAAATGCTGTCAAACATGGTAGGGAGTGGGGAACAAATACCCCAACCTTCCCTCTTGCTCTATGATTCCCCTACCAGCGACTCCCATTGGCTGAACCCAGCAATCTGATGCCAGACAGTAAAATAACCAGGTAACAGTCCAAGGAATCAGTTTCCCAGTGCAGAAAAAAGAGCATACAAAGACAGAAGGCAGATTGGGGTCAGATGGCAAAATAAGAAAACCCAATACATCCCATATTGATTTTAAAGATTTCAAAAAATGCATAATCACAATAAAGGTACAACAATCACTGTAAATCTTTTCACACTGAAATAAACAATTTTAACTATAATTGAACTTCATTTCAGGTATTTTTCTATGCACATATACAGATATATAACATAATGGAAAACAAATTTGTTTAAGAAAACAGGAAATTACCATTAAAACATTATAGTAAAATTATTAAATTAAATTTTATTTTAATTTTTAAGAATAAAGACATTGAAAATGAAATATAAATATATTATCAGAGTTCATATAAATGTTTCTTTACCACAGTGCTATTATATATTTTAAAAAACTAGAATTTAAGAAAATATTTTATTCATAAATTTAAGAGTTATGAATCAATAGCTTTAACCAGAGAGTTTCATTCTAAGAAATCTATTAACTCCCTGTTATAAATGAGGAAAATTTAAACATGTCACATATTTCAAACTCTTATCTGCCTATATCTCAACATTTGTGAGATACATTATTATATTTACACTACTCATGTTTAATTTTTATACTATTATGTTTTCCAAGGATGTTTAGTCCTTTTTTAAGGGAAATAGATTTTCATCAGTGACAATTTTTAAGGCTTTCTATACTTAAATTGTTTTTTTATTAATTAATAATTTTTATTGAAGTATAGTTGATTTACAATATCATGTTAGTTTCAGGTGTACAGCACAGTGTTTCAGTTATATATATACATATAGCTATTCCTTTTCAGATTATTTTCCTTTATAGGTCATTAAAAGCTATTGAGTATAGTTCCCTGCATTATAGAGTAGGTCTTTGTTGTTTATTTTACATACAGTAGTGTTTATATGTTAATTCTATGCCAGTCATACACTGCATTAAATCTTTGGGTTTTTCATTTTTTCAAACGTTTCAATGCTCTATTTACACTTGAAAGATGTTTTAGCTGGTTATAAAATTATTGGATTACAATCCTTTTCCTTTCCTTGTAGACATTGCATCATTGTCTTTAGGTACTAAATATTGCTGCAGAAAATCTATGTGACTTATCTGATTTTTCTTTCTTGTTTGTATTTTCTTTTTCTGCTCTAGAGGATGATGAATGATTTCTTTACCTTGAAGATGGATAGCCTGAATTAGTTATATCTTAATATTTAGTAACTTGAATTAAAATTTCATGGTACACTATATGCAGATTAATTTTTCTTAGTCACTTTCTTTTTTCGTATAAAGTTAAGAGATATCCCAAAGAAATAATGTTTCAAAAATCAATTAAATGTGACTCCCTCTTGCAAGAACACCAGAATCATAACTAACTGCTGGAAAATCATCAACAGGAAGACACTGGAACTCACCAGAAAAGAAAACCCACATCTAAAGACAAAGGAGAAGCCACAATGAGATGGTAGGAGGGGCACAATCATAGTAAAATCAAATCCCATAACTGGTGGGTGGGTGACTCACAGAATGGGGAACACTTATACCACAAAAGTCCACCCACTGGAGTGAAGGTTCTGAACTCAACGTCAGGCTTCCCAACCTGGGGGTCCGGCAACGGGAGGAGGAATTCCAGGAGAATCAGACTTTGAAGCCTAGTGGGAATTGATTGCAGAACTTTGACAGGACTGGGAGACACAGAGACTCCACTCTTGGAGGGGACACACAAAGTAGTGTGTGCATCGTGACCCAGGGTATGCAGCAGTGACTCCAGGGGAGACTGAACCAGACCTACCTGCTAGTGTTGGAGGTTCTCCTGCAGAGGCAGATTGTGACACTGTTTCATCTTGGGGACAAGGACACTGGCAGCAGGAGTTCTGGGAAATACTCCTTGCCGTGAGCCCTCCCAGAGTGTGTTATTAGCCCCGCCAAAGGCCCCAGGAATGATCCAGTGTTGGGTTGCCTCAGGCAAAAAAACCAACATGGAGGGAACCTAGCCCAACCCATCAACAGTCAAGTGGATTAAAGTTTTACAGAGCTCTGCCCACCAGAACAACAGGCAGCTCTACTAACCATCAGTCCCTGCCATCAAGCCTCTTATATAGCCTCATCCACCAGAGCACAGACAGAAAAAACAAGAAGAACTACAATCCTGCAGCCTGTGGAACAAAAACCACACTCACAAAAAGATAGACAAGATGAAAAGGCAGAGGGCTATGTACCAGATGGAGGAACAAGATAAAACCCCAGAAAAACAACTAACTGAAGTGGAGATAGGCAATCTTCCAGAAAAAGAATTCAGAATAATGATAGTGAAGATGATCTAGGACCTCGGAAAAAGAATGTAGGCAAAGATCAAGAAGATGCAAGAAATGTTTAACAAAGACCTAGAAGAATTAAAGAACAAACAAACAGAGATGAACAATACAATAACTGAAATGAAAACTACACTAGAAGGAATCAATAGCAGAATAACTGAGGCAGAAGAGCTGATAAGTGACCTGGAAGACATAATGGTGGAATTCACTGCTGCAGAACAGATTAAAGAAAAAAGAATGAAAAGAAATGAAGATAGCCTAAGAGACCTCTGGGACAACATTAAAAGCAACAACATTCACATTATAGTGGACACAGAAGAAGAAGAGAGAAAGGGCCAGAGAAAATATTTTAAGAGATTATAGTCAAAAACTTCCCTAACATGGGAAAGGAAATAGCCACCCAAGTCCAGGAAGTGCAGAGAATCCCATACAAGATAAACCCAAGGAAAACACGCCAAGACACATAGTAATCAAATTGGCAAAAATTAAAGACAAAGAAAAATTATTGAAAGTAGAAAGGGAAAAACGGCAAATAACATACATGGGAAATCCCATAAGGTTAATAGCTGATTTCTCAGCAGAAACTCTACAAGCCAGAAGGGAGTGGCATGATATACTTAAAGTGATGAAAGGGAAGAACCTACAACCAAGATTACTCTACCTAGGAAAGATCTCATTCAGATTCGATGGAGAAATCAAAAGCTTTACAGACAAGCAAAAGCTAAGAGAATTCAGCACCACAAAAACCAGCTCTACAACAAATGCTAAAGGAACTTCTCTAAGTGGGAAACACAAGAGAAGAAAAGGACCTACAAAAACAAACGCAAAACAATTAAGAAAATGGTCATAGGAACATACATATCGATAATTACCTTAACCGTGAATGGATTAATGCTCCAACCAAAAGACACAGGCTTGCTGAATGGATACAAACAAAAGACCCATATATATGCTGTCCACAAGAGACCCATGTCACACCTAGGGACACATACAGACTGAAAGTGAGGGGATGGAAAAAGATGTTCCATGCAAATGGAAATCAAAAGAAAGCTTGGAGTAGCTATACTCATATCAGATAAAATAGATTTTAAAATGAACAATGTTACAAGAGAAAAGGAAGGACACTACATAATGATCAAGGAATCAACCCAAGAAGAAGATATAACAATTTATATATATATATATATATATATATATGCACCCAACATAGGAGCACCGCAATACATAAGGCAACTGCTAACAGCTATAAAAGAGGAAATCGACAGTAACACAATAATAGTGGGGGACTTTAACACCTCATTTACACCAATGGACAGATCATCCAAAATGAAAATAAGGAAACAGAAGCTTTAAATGACACAATAGACCAGATAGATTTAATTGATATTTATAGGACATTCCAGCCGAAAACAGCAGAATACACTTTCTTCTCAAGTGTACATGGAACATTCTCCAGGATTGATCACATCTTGGATCACAAATCAAGCCTCAGTAAATTTAAGAAAATTGAAATCATATCAAGCATCTCTTCTGACCACAATGCTATGAGATTAGAAATGAATTACAGGGGAAAAAACATAAAAAAACACAAACGCATGGAAGCTAAACAATACGTTACTAAATAACCAAGAGGTCACTGAAGAAATCAAAGAGGAATTAAAAAAAATACCTAGAGACAAATGACAATGAAAACATGATGATCCAAAACTTATGGGATACAGCAAAAGCAGTTCTAAGAGGGAAGTTTATAGCTATACAAGCCTACCTCAAAAAACAAGAAAAATCTCAAGTAAATAATCTAACCTTACACTTAAAGGAAATAGAGAAAGAAGAACAAACAAAACCCAAAGTTAGCAGAAGGAAAGAAATCATAATGATCAGAGCAGAAATAAATGAGAAAGAAACAAAGAAAGCAATGGCAAAGAACAATAAAACTAAAAGCTGGTTCTTTGAGAAGATAAATACAATTGATAAACCATTAGCCAGACTCATCAAAAAAAAAAAAAAAAAAAAAGAGGGAGAGGACTCAAATCAGTAAAATTAGAAATGAAAAAGAAGAAGTTACAACAGACACCACAGAAATACAAAGTATCCTAAGAAACTACTACAAGCAACTCTATGTCAATAAATTGGACAACCTGGAAGAAATGGACAAATTCTTAGAAAGGTAAAACTTCCAAGACTGAACCAGGAATAAAAAGAAAATATGAACAGACCAATCACAAGTAATGAAATTGAAACTGTGATTAAAAATCTTCCAACAAACAAAAGTCCAGGACCAGATGGCTTCACACATGAATTCTATCAAACATTTAGAGAAGTGTTAATGCCCATCGTTCTCAAACTCTTCCAAAAAATTGCAGAGGAAGGGACACTCCCAAACTCATTTTATGAGGCCGCCATCACCCTGATACCAAAACCAGACAAAGATAATACAAAAAAAGAAAGGAAATTAAAGTCCAATATCACTGATGAATATAGATGCAAAAATCCTAAACAAAATATTAGCAAACAGAATCCAACAACATATTAGAAGGATTATACACCATAATCAAGTGGGGGGGTTTACCCCTGGGATGCAAGGATTCTTCAATATACGCAAATCAATCAATGTGATACACCATATTAACAAGTTGAAGAATAAAACAATATGATCATCTCAATAGATGCAGAAAAATCTTTTGACAAAATTCAACACCAATTTATGATAAAAACTCTCCAGAAACTGGGCATAGAGGGAACCTACCTCAACATAATAAAGGCCATATACGGCAAACCCACAACAAATGTCATTCTCATTTGCTTTCAGTGAAAAACTGAAAGCATTTCCTCTAAAATCAGGAACGAGACAAGGATGTCCAATCTCACCTCTATTATTCAACATAGTTTTGGAGGTCCTACCCATGGCAATCAGAGAAGAAAAATAAATAAAAGGAATACAAATTGGAAAAGAAGAAGTAAAACTGTCATTGTTTGCAGATTACATGATACTATACATAGAGAATCCTAAAAATTCCACCAGAAAACTACTAGAGCTAATCAATGAATGTTGTAAAGTTTCAGGATACAAAATTAATGCACAGAAATCTCTTGCATTCCTATACACTAATGATGAAAAATCTGAAAGAGAAATTAATGAAACACTCCCTTTTACCATTACAACAAAAAGAATAAAATACCTAGGAATAAACCCATGGAGGGAGACAAAAGACCTGTATGCAGAAAAATATAACACAGTGATGAAAGAAATTAAAGATGAAACCAACAGATGGAGAGATATACTCTGTTCTTGGATTGGAAGGATCAATATTGTGAAAATGACTATACTACCCAAAGCAATCTACAGATTCAATGCAATCCCTATCAAATTACCGATGGCATTTTTCATGGAACTAGAACAAATCATCTTAAAATTTGTATGGAGACACAAAAGACTCCGAAGAGCCAAAGCAGTCTTGAGGGGAAAAAAACGGAGCTGGTGAAATCAGACTCCCTGACTTCAGACTGTACTACAAAACTGCAGTAATCAAGACAATATGATACTGGCAGAAAAACAGAAACTTAGATCAATGGAACAAGATAGAAAGCCCAGAGATAAACCCATGCACCTATGGTCAACTAATCTATGACAAAGGAGGCAAAGATATACATTGGAGAAAAAACAGTCTCTTCAATAAGTGGTGCTGGGAAAAATGAAAAGCTACAAGTAAAATCATGAAATTAGAATACTCCCTAACACCATACACAAAAATAAATTCAAAATGGATTCGAGACATAAATGTAAGGCGGGACACTATAAAACTCTTAGAGAAAAACATAGGAAGAACACTCTTTGACATAAATCACAGCAAGATCTTTTTTGATCCACCTCCTAGAGTAATGGAAATAAAAATGAAAATAAACAAGTGGGACCTAATGAAACTTCAAAGCTTTTGCACAGCAAAGGAAACCATAAACAAGACCAAAAGACAACCCTCAGAAAGTGGGAAAATGTTTGCAAATCAATCAACGGACAAAGGATTAATCTCCAAAATATATAAACAGCTCATGCAGCTCAATATTAAAGAAACAAACAACCCAATCCAAAAATGGACAGAAGACCTAAATAGACATTTCTCTAAAGAAAACATACAGATGGCCAAGAAGCACATGAAAAGCTGCTCAACATCACTAATTATTAGAGAAATGCAAATCAAAACTACAATGAGGTATCACCTCACATCAGTTAGAATGGGCATCATCAGAAAATCTACAAACAACAAATATTGGAGAGGGTGCAGAGAAAAGGGAACTCTCTTTCACTGTTGGTAGGAATGTAAATTGATACAGCCACTATGGAGAACAGTATGGAGGTTTCTTAAAAAACTAAATATAGAATTACCATATGATCCAGCAATCCCACTACTGGGCATATACCCAGAGAAAACCATAATTCAAAAAGACACATGCACTCCAATGTTCATTGCAGCACTATTTACAATAACCGGTCATGGAAGCAACCTAAATGCCCACTGACAGACAAATGGATAAAGAAGTTGCAGTACATATATACAATGGAATATTACTCAGCCATATAAAGGAACGAAATTGAGTCATTTGTTGAGACGTGAATGAATCTAGAGACTGTCATACAGAGTGAAGTAAGTCAGAAAGAGAAAAACAAATATCGTATATTAACGCACATATATAGAACCTAGAAAAGTGGTATAGATGAGCTGGTTTGCATGGCAGAAGTTGAGACACAGATGTAGAGAACAAACATATGGACACCAAGCAGGTGAAACCGTGGTGGGTGGGTATGGTGGTGTGCTGAATTGTGCTATTGGGATTGACATGTATACACTGATGTGTATAAAATTGATGACTAATAAGAACCTGCAGTATAAACAAACAAAGAAACAACTAATACTAAGCTTTCTTTGGGTTATTTTTATAGGAATATGTTAATATAAATGTTTCAGACATTACATGAAATTTCTAATAATCTTATATGTTCTGGTACAATGTTATAAGTCATAATTCTAGTTATTACTTTAAAATGTATATCTCAGATATAACTAAATTTCCTTGTCAATTGCATTATTTTGAACTTTCATCAAATCTTTAACCATGGTCATTTTTACATTTTTTGTCATTTACAGACAACTCTGTGTGTACTCTGAGGCTTTTGCAAAAATGTCCCTATAGAAGGGTTTCATCTTCAAGGAATTCATGGAAAAGACTCTGACAAGTACAGGTTTCTGGTAACTGACTATACTGCTGAATTGAATGAATAAGCATTTTCAGAACTCTAATGGAAAACTGAACTCATAAAAGTACTAACAAAAGATCAAGATGAGAAAAAAAATTAATTACATGGGACTGAGTGAACTGATGAAGATGATTATAATTTTTGTGACTGTCTGTTTGAATATATATATAAAAAAAATCCCACAAGGACTCAGAGGCAAAACATGCAAATCAATTTTCACTGCAAAGTAAAGGAGCTGTTACAGTGGAGGATTGTTGGACTGAATGTCAAAATTATGACATAGTATGAGTGTGTTTCGTGTTTGGTAATTGCAATCATTGTTGCTTTTGTTGTGGTCATCCATTTACAATGATGGGTGTCAGTCTATTTGTCTCTTGTAAAAATAAAAAATACAGTGTGTGTGTGAAAAAAAAAAAAGAAATTACCTAGAATTGACCTAAATAAATAAATAAACTGAAGATTAAAAAAGAAAAAAACAATTAAATGCTTCAAGGAAGCACATGAACCTGTAAGTGCAAGAAAGTTAAAAGGCTGAAATCACAAAAAGGGCTTACAAAAAAACAAACAAAAGCAATGTTACAACCAAATAAAAACACTTTTGATTTATATTCGAGGCCCAAAGATGGTGAGTTACTGTCTTTACTTGAGCTGGGTAATGAAATATTACCTAATAACAAAAGAAAAGCAGATGTGGCTTCAGAAGCAGAAGTGTTTCAGCAAAAGCAGATTCAAAATGAGTATAAGCCATACAGTAATAAGATTAAACTTGTTTTCCTTTTAGAAGGTCTTTAGCTCTGGAAAAATATGGAATAAAACTTGTTCAGTAACTTTGGTAAATTACAATGTCTCATATTTTAAGTTTCAAGGTGTAGAGTTCAGACTGAATTATAGTGCAATTGGGTAAATCAGTACCCAGTTTAATGATCATATCTAAAAATTAATTATTAATAAATCTATTGGAATCTGGAAGGGGATTTTTTTGTTTGTTTTTGCAGGAAGTGGAAGCTAGCCTGTAAATTCCTGATGGAAGTTACCATGTCTCTGTTGTTTAGGCATATCTCATGTGACTGATGCTGTGTTCAACTCATAATCATTATATGAAGAATATTTAATCAATATGTGAGTAATAGTGCTCAAAGTGTATAGAAGGATATTCCAAAGGATTCAACCTTATATTGCTCAGGATTTCATTTGACTGACTTGGCTGAAGACCTCATGCACATGTGTATCAAGTGTACGGAGGACTCCAAATCATAAAGGAATGCATATCAATTGGATGATCAACTTGGAATGATCAACTAAAACAATACAGTGAACTTGACAAGAGGAAATTATATAGAGCCTCTGGATCTTCAAAACCAATTTCAAAGGTAATAGAGAAGAATAATATAAATGAGTGGTGGGATAGAGGAAAGAGACTCAGAAGTTATACTTGACAGCAATTTCAATATAATATGAACAATGTGGTCCGACTTCTGGAAAAAAAATGAATAGAATCTCATTGAAATTGATGATCCACTCATCTCTCCTCCTATAATGTTAGAAATATTAGTTTTACATGCAACACCTCAAAGGAGGTATAAGGCTCTTGAATAATGTTCAGAAGAAAGAGATCAGGGTGTTGGGTAAAGCCAAATATCTCCAAACATGTGAAAAGGTGTCATGTAAAAAGATATTACATGTGTCCTGTATAGCCTCTGGGATGTTGTTGATCTAAGACAAATGGAGTGAAATCATTAATAGACTTTTAAAAATTGGAGGGACCTGGAGATGAGAAACATCATATGAACTTCCTTGGCTGGTGGTAAATTTCTCACCACTGGGAGTGTTCAAAAGAGGCAGAATAACTCTTCAAAGAGGATTTGAATAAAGTTACCCCTAAATTGGATAAATAATAAATTATTTTAAAGTCCTTTCTAACCCCTAAGTTTATGTGACTCTATTAATACTTCTTTTTACTTCTATTTTCTTTTTTTTAAGGAATTTGGAAAAGTAACTTAGCTGGGACAAATCCTGTTTCCACCACTTACTAGCTGTGTGACATTGATTAGGCAAATTGTTTAAGTTGTTGGTGCTATAGTTTCTTCATCTCTAAAATGAGAATAAATAGGTTAGTGAGAAAATCATATGAATTAATATATGGAAGGTACAGTGAATGGCAAAGAATAAATATGCACACCCTGCAAAAATAAGTATTCAAATTTTGAGGAAAATGTTGAAAAATTCAACTCTTTGACACTACTATTCAAACTATGTCCCCACAGTAGGGAGAAAAATTTGGTCTTATTTATTTATTTATTTGAAGTATAGTTGATTTACAATGTTGTGTTAGTTTATAGTGTACAGAAATGTGATTCAGTTATACATATACATATTTTTTTCAGATTATTTTGCATTACAAGATATTGAATATAGTTCCCTGTGCTATGCAGTTGGTCCTTGTTGTTTATCTATTTTATGTGTAGTAGTTTGTATCTGCTAATCACAAACTTTTAATTTATCCCTCTCCTCTCCCTTTTGCTTTGGTTTGTTTAAGTTTGTTTTCTATGTCTGTGAATCAGTTTCTGTTTTGTAAAAAGGTTCATTTGTATCATTTTTTAGATTCCACATGTAAGTGATATCATATGATATTTGTCTTTGTCTGGCTTACTTCACTTAGTACGATAATCTTTAGGTCTATCCATGTTGCTGCAAATGGCATTATATAATTCTTTTTTATGGCTGAGTAAGATTCCATTATATATATATATATATATATATATATATATATATATATATATATATATATATATATATATATATATATATCATCACCTCTTCTTTATCCATTCAACTGTCTGTGGATACTTAGTTTGCTTCCTTGTCTTGGCTATTGCAAATAGTGTCACTATGAACATTGGTGTGCATGTATCTTTTCAAATTAGAGTTTTCTCTGGTTATATGCCCAGGAGTGGGATTCCTGGATCATATGGTAACTCTATTTTTAGTTTTTTAAGGAACCTCCATAGTGGATGCACAAATTTACATTCCCACCAACAGTGTAGGAGGGTTCCCTTTTCTTATATGCTGAGAACTATAAAACACTGATAAAGGAAGTTTAAGATGATTCAAATAAATGGAAAGATATCTCATGCTCTTGGATTGGAAGAATTAATACTGTTAAAACAGCCATACAACCAAAAGCAATCTATAGATTTAACGTGATCCCCATCAAATTACCCATGACATTTTCCACAGAACTAGAACAAATAATACTAAAATATATATGGAACCATAAAAGACCCAAAATTGCCAAGGCAATCTTGAGGAAAAAGAACAAAGCTGGAGGCATAACCCTCCCAGACTTCAGATGATACTACAAAGCTACAACAATCAAAACAATGTGGTATTGACACAAAAGCAGATATATAGATCAATGGCACAGAATACAGAGCCTAGAAATAAGCCCACACATCTACAGACAATTAATCTTCAACAAAGGAAGCAAGTATATACAATAGAGAAAAGACAGTCTCTTCAGCAAGTTGTGTTGGGAAAGCTGGACAGCCACATGTGAATCAATGAAGTTAGAATACCCCCTCACACCATACACAAAAATAAACTCAAAATGGCTTAAATACTTAAATGTAAGTGATGACACCATAAAACTTTTAGACGAGAACATAGGTAAAATATTATCTGACCTAAATCGTAGCAATGTTTTCTTAGGTCAGTCTCGAAAGGCAATAGAAATAAAAGCAAAAATAAACAAATGGGACCTAATCAAACTTACAAGCTTTTGCACAACAAAGGAAACCATAAACAAAATAAAAGGACAACCTACAGACTGAGAGAAAATATTTGCAAATGATGTGACCAACAACTCATATAACTCAATAACAGAAAACGACCCAAACAAAATATGGGCAGAAGACCTAAATAGACATTTCTCCAAAGAAGACATACAGATGGCCAATAGGCACATGAAAAGATGCTCAACGTCGTTAATGATTAGAGAAATGCAAATCAAAACTACAATGAGGTGTCACCTCACACTGGTAAGAATGGCCATCATTAAAAAGTCTACAAATGATAAATGCTGGAGATGGTCTTATTTATTTTCAGTGTTCAGGAAGCAAACACATAACCTGAAGAACTTTTATAGGAAATATATAAGCTTGAAATACTCAAAAGTTTAATTGCCAATGTTGCCACATTGCTAAAATGCTTACTTTAGTTGTATTAATTATATGATGTCTTCCTTCATAATATTGCATTACATAATTGTTTTACTTCGGATTCTCCATAGTACGCGTGGAAAAGAGAATTCCTAATAATGACAAATTTATAAATGTGGAAATTTGAATATTCACCTGAAGGGCTTTTAAAAAAAATTTAAATGTGTTTAGCCTCTATTTTTAATCTGTAAGCATTCAGTTACGGGCTACTTACTAGAATAAGTAAGATATCAAGTTGCTAGGTGTCCAGGTGGTCAATTAGGACAATATGTCAAGCTGAAAATAACACTTAAGCCTTATTTATTTAACCGCAATAGGTCAGGTAAGAGAAAAGAAAAAGTAAAGTGCCAGCTCCTTAATATTCCATGTTTCCCCGCAGAAGAGCACCAGAAGAGTCAGACTGCAGGCAACGTAAGTACAGGGAATCCTCTCACTGCTGAAGAGCCCTGAAAAAATTCTCTGCCATTTTATAGACACCAGGGAACCAAGGGTAGCAAGAAGGGAAGGGCTAGGGAGTAGAAAAGCACTGAGTCAGAGTGGGGAAAAATGGCCTAATCAAAGTCTCCTAATAAGGAGACCTCCAAGGGGAGGCACATATGCTAGAATCCAGATAAGTTTATGAGCATGGCTGGCCTGGGAGTGAGGAATGCTGAGTGCTTGACCACAATTCCCTCCAGAGATTATAATGCACTAGCTATGCACTGAGTCTGGTGTGAGGAGGGCAGCTGTCACCTACCATGCCTCTGCAATTGCCTATGGTTAGATCAGAAAGATCACACATAGAAACTTGCCTGGAGAAAAATCCTTAGAAGATTTTGATATTTTCATAAGTGAGAATAATAAACAGATGTGCACTACCTCTATGGAAATGGAAAGTGCAGTGTGACTACACTTTCTGTAAATTCTAGAGGATTAAACATGATGCTAGTTTAAGACACTGTAGGTCTAAAATAAAGACTTATTTTAGTCTTGAATAGAAAGGAGAATAGGGTATAATATAAACCCCTTTCATCTGTATTTTTTTTTTCTAAAAGGTAATCCTATTTAGGTCAACTTTATTAGCTAAGTGAAAATTTTTAGACTTTGGTTTACAAAACTTTTTAATATTATTTTGCATGAAAATTCAATGTTTAACTGCAAAGGAGTTAAATTTTAAAGGTCAAAAGTCTTGAACTCAACAGCAAATGAAATCTGGTTGAAGAGAATGCTTTATCCATCAAAGGCGATGGCTCAGGAACATTGTGTCCCATTGATGAGAGTTGACAAAGTAAGTGGTAAGTCTCTGGATGTATGATGGTCCTTTAGCTAGTATCCTTGAAGTTTGAGGCCCTCTAGATCCTTCTAGATTTCTCTTTTGAATTTTGCACTTCTGACCATCTTTCATCCTTTGAAATTCCTGTCTCCCTGCCTTTTAGCGTTTATGTCAAAGATCTCTCTCTTTCGTTTTTTAGTTAACTTTTAGTTTTCTCAAAATAGGTACATAATTTCAAGTCAAATAGAACCACAGTTTTGTTTTTCTAGAACAAAAACACAAACAAAAAAAACAGTAGTATTTCAAGACAACCTCATCTGCTTTTTCCACATTTAACCACATTAACTAATTATTTTAATGTTTATCTCTATAACACAAAATAGCATAAACTTTGCATTATCTGTTTAATTCCACTTTGGGGAGTGAAGTTTTCTCTCTTTCTCAGCTCTCTACTAAGCACTCATATTGGAATTTCCCATAACTATTATTTCAATAGTCAATGTAATGTAAGTTTCATCAGGGTAGAAATTTTTTTCTATTTTGTTCACTGGTGTATCTAGAGCATCCACAACAGTAACTGGTGCAGAAAAGATAATTAATAAATATTATTTGAATTGCTGAGTGAATCCTGTAGATTTTATACCTTTACCCCTCTCTTGTATTGGATCATCATTTTCATTGAATCTGTCTTCCCCTTTCTTGTTTTATTCCTTTGTTTGGCAGAGCATAACCCCATGGAGCTTTGCAAGAGAGGGCAGGAAAAATTTTTGTTTTAGTTTTAGAAATTATATATATGGAATTGCTTTTATACTAAATTTAAATTTGAGAAATTATTTAGCAAGGTAGAGAATTCTAGATTAAAAATAATTTTCCCTCAGAATTTCGAAGTTATTGATCTATTATCCCCATTCTACTTTCACGTTTGGTGAGAATTTGACAGGGTATAGAACTGTAGAATGAAAATAATCCTCCTTTTTGTCCCCTAATATTCTAATTCTTCCTCTTTTATATTCAAACTTTTCAAGTTTTTTTGTACATTATATGAGATTTCTTCAACTTTATCCTCCAGTCTTTCTACTGAGTGTTTCATTTCTCTCATATGTGCAATTTCTGAGAGCTCTTCTGTTGTCTGATGTTTTTAGAACCCTCTTTTTGTTTCATGCATGCAGTGTTCCCTTACTTCTCAGAAGTTATTAAAGATAGCTGAAGTGCCACATCCTTAGAGAAGTTTTTACAACTACTTCAGGCAGATTAGTTGCTTTGTCTGCTGCTTTTCCAAAGATGCATGATTATATCTATCATGTTTATGTTCTATAACAGTTTTTCTATTTTTTAATGTTATTATTTATAGTTTCCCAGCCTGGAAATCTTGGCAGCATTTAGAACTCTAAATAGTTCAAAGTTATATGTTTCCTCAAAATATGTTTTTTTGGAATGAGGCATGAAAAAATCAATACATACTTGCTTTTACATTGTTTATAATACTATCCTTATAATTCATTAAAGTGCATATAATACTGTATATCCTCAGAATTTTTCTCACAAATAATTTGATGAAATTTGAAAGGAATTTTGTTTTTGTATAAAACATTTCAGTGGCCCTAAATTTTCAAGTATATGATTTGTGAATAGGGAATAATTCACCTACCTATTTGGTAACAATATTTCTTTCATATGTACCCTGAATTATGGAGAAGTAGGTAAAAAAATAAAAGTTAAAAAAATTTCTTTTGAATTTAATCATCAAATCACATAGCTTCTCATAAGTCCATGCAAATATGAGTTAAAGAAATAAACAATTCCATGGGGACTGAGAGTCTGTTTATTTACTTGTAAACATATTTATTAACTCTCATGGCATCTGCTAATTTTTGGACATCATTATTTTCTGTAGACCCTGAGCCTAGAGTAGCCAATTAGTGAATGCAGTCAAAACTCAAAAAGGTAATACAATAAAAGAAATACAACAACAACAAAAAATCCCCTCCCTATATTTTAAACTGTAGATTGTACAAAGTACTTTTCTTTTTTCCTAAATACTGCTTGGTACCCATCATTCTGACAGATAACTTTTACACAGATTATATAACTCATTGCCTAGAAAATTAATGTTTGCACTTATAGGAGAGTAATACACCAGTGATGTTCTATTACACTCAAACTACAAGTATTTTCCCTCAGAAATTCTATGCACTCATCAAACTTTTCTACTTCTCTTAGCAATTAACATCATTTAACAGCCTATATTAGGGAGAATAATAGTCCCTCCAAAGATATCCATGCCTTAAACACCAGAATCTGTGAATATATCACCTTACATGAAAAAATACTTTGCAGATATAATTAGGTCCTTGAGATGGGAAGAATATACTGGATTATTTTAGTGGCCACAATCTAATGACATTGTAGAAGAGGGAAAAAACAATGCCTATAATTCTTCTAAATTCTTAGCTGGAAACCCTGAAAGCAAAAGACAGATTAACAAGAAAAAAACAAACAGAAGTTTATTGGCGTATATACATGATGTATATATGGGAGATACCTGGGGAAAAATAAGTAACACTCAGAGGTGGCTTAAATATCATTTCAGCTAACGATGAAAGAGAGAAGGAAGTAGAGGCAGCCAGTTATGGGGAGAAGACCAAGAAATTACCATAAACAAGAGTCAAGTTGGTTATGCATTTTAAGTCAGTGCCTTCCCCATCAATAAGATTCTTGTGATTTAGTCATCTTCTTTTCCTAGTACAGTGAGAGAAACATCCTGACAAATGGAGATTTCCTTTATAAATGTACATTTACTTTACAAAAGGGTAACTTCTACCCCATTTTTCAGAGCTTCTCCTTTGTCTGCTATTTCTCAAAATAATCAACTCAAAATAACCCCTTTTTAAAAAGGTATGTTTGGGTTGGCATATTCTTCAACCCTTCAATATGATCCCTAAAAAGCAAAGAACATTGCCTGCCTGGGTTAGAAGATATGAGACAGGAGAAAATAAAGGAAAAGATTTGAAGAAGGAAGAGTGGCAAGAACTGATGTTGCTGGTTTGAAGATGGAGAAAAGGGACCAGAAGCTGAAGAATATGGG